>NW_019268660.1:56146-71439 GCF_002738365.1 Cucurbita moschata
TCCTTCGAACCTCCCAGTGTAGGGTTTTCGAATACGGGTTTCGATTTGAAGCACTTTTTTTCTATTTTATGCACTCTATTTCTATGAAAATCTATTCTAAATCATCAAGCCTAATAATTCAACACAAAAGTTTCGAAAAACGTCGACCGTGACTCGGTTTTTTGATCACTTCCTTCGAACCTCCCAGTGTAGGGTTTTCGAATACGGGTTTCGATTTGAAGCACTTTTTTTCTATTTTATGCACTCTATTTCTATGAAAATCTATTCTAAATCATCAAGCCTAATAATTCAACACAAAAGTTTCGAAAAACGTCGACCATGACTTGGTTTTTTTGAGCTCGTACTTCAAACCTCCCAGTTTAGGGTTTCGGTTTGAAGTAGTTTTTCTCTTTTTTATAAACTCAATTTCTTCAAAATTCTATTCTAAATCATCAAGACTAATCATTAGTTTTTCTCTTTTTTATAAACTCAATTTCTTCAAAATTCTATTCTAAATCATCAAGACTAATCATTTCCCATAAATGTTTTTGAAAAACGTCGACCGTGACTCGGTTTTTTGATCACTTCCTTCGAACTCATTTCCCATAAATGTTTTTGAAAAACGTCGACCGTGACTCGGTTTTTTGATCACTTCCTTCGAACATGCAAGTGTAGGGTTTTCGAATAAGAGTTTCGATTTGAAGCACTTTTTCTCTATTTTATGCACTCCAATTCTTTGAAAATCTATTCTAAATCATCAAGCCTAATAATTCAACACAAAAGTTTCGAAAAACGTCGACCGTGACTCGGTTTTTTTGAGCTCGAACTTCAGACCTCCCAGTTTAGGGTTTTGGTTTGAAGTAGTTTTTCTCTTTTTTATAAACTCCATTTCTTCAAAATTCTATTCTAAATCATCAAGACTAATCATTTCCCTTACAAGTTTTGAAAAACATCGATCGTGATTCGGTTTTTTGATCACATCCTTCGAACCTCCCAGTGTAGGGTTTTCGAATAAGGGTTTCAATTTAAGCACTTTTTCTCTATTTCATGCACTCCATTTCTTTGAAAATCTATTCTAAATAATCAAGCCTAATAATTCAACACAAAAGTTTCGAAAAACGTCGACCGTGACTCGGTTTTTTTGAGCTCGAACTTCAGACCTCTCAGTTTAGGGTTTCGGTTTGAAGTAGTTTTTCTCTTTTTTCTAAACTCCATTTCTTAAAAATTCTATTCTAAATCATCAAGACTAATCATTTCCCATAAATGTTTTTGAAAAACGTCGACCGTGACTCGGTTTTTTGATCACTTCCTTCGAACCTGCAAGTGTAGGGTTTTCGAATAAGGGTTTCGATTTGAAGCACTTTTTCTCTATTTTATGCACTCCAATTCTTTGAAAATCTATTCTAAATCATCAAGCCTAATAATTCAACACAAAAGTTTCGAAAAACGTCGACCGTGACTTGGTTTTTTTGAGCTCGTACTTCAAACCTCCCAGTTTAGGGTTTCGGTTTGAAGTAGTTTTTCTCTTTTTTATAAACTCCATTTCTTAAAAATTCTATTCTAAATCATCAAGACTAATCATTTCCCATAAATGTTTTTGAAAAACGTCGACCGTGACTCGGTTTTTTGATCACTTCCTTCGAACCTGCAAGTGTAGGGTTTTCGAATAAGGGTTTCGATTTGAAGCACTTTTTCTCTATTTTATGCACTCCAATTCTTTAAAAATCTATTCTAAATCATCAAGCCTAATAATTCAACACAAAAGTTTCGAAAAACGTCGACCGTGACTCGGTTTTTTTGAGCTCGAACTTCAAACCTCCCAGTTTAGGGTTTCGGTTTGAAGTAGTTTTTCTCTTTTTTATAAACTCCATTTCTTCAAAATTCTATTCTAAATCATCAAGACTAATCATTTCCCATAAATGTTTTTGAAAAACGTCGACCGTGACTCGGTTTTTTGATCACTTCCTTCGAACCTCCCAGTGTAGGGTTTTCGAATACGGGTTTCGATTTGAAGCACTTTTTTTCTATTTTATGCACTCTATTTCTATGAAAATCTATTCTAAATCATCAAGCCTAATAATTCAACACAAAAGTTTCGAAAAACGTCGACCGTGACTTGGTTTTTTTGAGCTCGTACTTCAAACCTCCCAGTTTAGGGTTTCGGTTTGAAGTAGTTTTTCTCTTTTTTATAAACTCCATTTCTTCAAAATTCTATTCTAAATCTTCAAGACTAATCATTTCCCATAAATGTTTTTGAAAAACGTCGACCGTGACTCGGTTTTTTGATCACTTCCTTCGAACCTCCCAGTGTAGGGTTTTCGAATACGGGTTTCGATTTGAAGCACTTTTTTTCTATTTTATGCACTCTATTTCTATGAAAATCTATTCTAAATCATCAAGCCTAATAATTCAACACAAAAGTTTCGAAAAACGTCGACCGTGACTTGGTTTTTTTGAGCTCGTACTTCAAACCTCCCAGTTTAGGGTTTCGGTTTGAAGTAGTTTTTCTCTTTTTTATAAACTCCATTTCTTCAAAATTCTATTCTAAATCTTCAAGACTAATCATTTCCCATAAATGTTTTTGAAAAACGTCGACCGTGACTCGGTTTTTTGATCACTTCCTTCGAACCTCCCAGTGTAGGGTTTTCGAATACGGGTTTCGATTTGAAGCACTTTTTTTCTATTTTATGCACTCTATTTCTATGAAAATCTATTCTAAATCATCAAGCCTAATAATTCAACACAAAAGTTTCGAAAAACGTCGACCGTGTGGTTTTTTTGAGCTCGTACTTCAAACCTCCCAGTTTAGGGTTTCGGTTTGAAGTAGTTTTTCTCTTTTTTATAAACTCCATTTCTTCAAAATTCTATTCTAAATCTTCAAGACTAATCATTTCCCATAAATGTTTTTGAAAAACGTCGACCGTGACTCGGTTTTTTGATCACTTCCTTCGAACCTCCCAGTGTAGGGTTTTCGAATACGGGTTTCGATTTGAAGCACTTTTTTTCTATTTTATGCACTCTATTTCTATGAAAATCTATTCTAAATCATCAAGCCTAATAATTCAACACAAAAGTTTCGAAAAACGTCGACCGTGACTTGGTTTTTTTGAGCTCGTACTTCAAACCTCCCAGTTTAGGGTTTCGGTTTGAAGTAGTTTTTCTCTTTTTTATAAACTCCATTTCTTCAAAATTCTATTCTAAATCTTCAAGACTAATCATTTCCCATAAATGTTTTTGAAAAACGTCGACCGTGACTCGGTTTTTTGATCACTTCCTTCGAACCTCCCAGTGTAGGGTTTTCGAATACGGGTTTCGATTTGAAGCACTTTTTTTCTATTTTATGCACTCTATTTCTATGAAAATCTATTCTAAATCATCAAGCCTAATAATTCAACACAAAAGTTTCGAAAAACGTCGACCGTGACTTGGTTTTTTTGAGCTCGTACTTCAAACCTCCCAGTTTAGGGTTTCGGTTTGAAGTAGTTTTTCTCTTTTTTATAAACTCCATTTCTTCAAAATTCTATTCTAAATCTTCAAGACTAATCATTTCCCATAAATGTTTTTGAAAAACGTCGACCGTGACTCGGTTTTTTGATCACTTCCTTCGAACCTCCCAGTGTAGGGTTTTCGAATACGGGTTTCGATTTGAAGCACTTTTTTTCTATTTTATGCACTCTATTTCTATGAAAATCTATTCTAAATCATCAAGCCTAATAATTCAACACAAAAGTTTCGAAAAACGTCGACCGTGACTTGGTTTTTTTGAGCTCGTACTTCAAACCTCCCAGTTTAGGGTTTCGGTTTGAAGTAGTTTTTCTCTTTTTTATAAACTCCATTTCTTCAAAATTCTATTCTAAATCTTCAAGACTAATCATTTCCCATAAATGTTTTTGAAAAACGTCGACCGTGACTCGGTTTTTTGATCACTTCCTTCGAACCTCCCAGTGTAGGGTTTTCGAATACGGGTTTCGATTTGAAGCACTTTTTTTCTATTTTATGCACTCTATTTCTATGAAAATCTATTCTAAATCATCAAGCCTAATAATTCAACACAAAAGTTTCGAAAAACGTCGACCGTGACTTGGTTTTTTTGAGCTCGTACTTCAAACCTCCCAGTTTAGGGTTTCGGTTTGAAGTAGTTTTTCTCTTTTTTATAAACTCCATTTCTTCAAAATTCTATTCTAAATCTTCAAGACTAATCATTTCCCATAAATGTTTTTGAAAAACGTCGACCGTGACTCGGTTTTTTGATCACTTCCTTCGAACCTCCCAGTGTAGGGTTTTCGAATACGGGTTTCGATTTGAAGCACTTTTTTTCTATTTTATGCACTCTATTTCTATGAAAATCTATTCTAAATCATCAAGCCTAATAATTCAACACAAAAGTTTCGAAAAACGTCGACCGTGACTTGGTTTTTTTGAGCTCGTACTTCAAACCTCCCAGTTTAGGGTTTCGGTTTGAAGTAGTTTTTCTCTTTTTTATAAACTCCATTTCTTCAAAATTCTATTCTAAATCTTCAAGACTAATCATTTCCCATAAATGTTTTTGAAAAACGTCGACCGTGACTCGGTTTTTTGATCACTTCCTTCGAACCTCCCAGTGTAGGGTTTTCGAATACGGGTTTCGATTTGAAGCACTTTTTTTCTATTTTATGCACTCTATTTCTATGAAAATCTATTCTAAATCATCAAGCCTAATAATTCAACACAAAAGTTTCGAAAAACGTCGACCGTGACTTGGTTTTTTTGAGCTCGTACTTCAAACCTCCCAGTTTAGGGTTTCGGTTTGAAGTAGTTTTTCTCTTTTTTATAAACTCCATTTCTTCAAAATTCTATTCTAAATCATCAAGACTAATCATTTCCCATAAATGTTTTTGAAAAACGTCGACCGTGACTCGGTTTTTTGATCACTTCCTTCGAACCTCCCAGTGTAGGGTTTTCGAATACGGGTTTCGATTTGAAGCACTTTTTTTCTATTTTATGCACTCTATTTCTATGAAAATCTATTCTAAATCATCAAGCCTAATAATTCAACACAAAAGTTTCGAAAAACGTCGACCGTGACTTGGTTTTTTTGAGCTCGTACTTCAAACCTCCCAGTTTAGGGTTTCGGTTTGAAGTAGTTTTTCTCTTTTTTATAAACTCCATTTCTTCAAAATTCTATTCTAAATCATCAAGACTAATCATTTCCCATAAATGTTTTTGAAAAACGTCGACCGTGACTCGGTTTTTTGATCACTTCCTTCGAACCTCCCAGTGTAGGGTTTTCGAATAAGGGTTTCGATTTGAAGCACTTTTTCTCTATTTTATGCACTCCAATTCTTTGAAAATCTATTCTAAATCATCAAGCCTAATAATTCAACACAAAAGTTTCGAAAAACGTCGACCGTGACTCTGTTTTTTTGAGCTCGAACTTCAGACCTCCCAGTTTAGGGTTTCGGTTTGAAGTAGTTTTTCTCTTTTTTATAAACTCCATTTCTTCAAAATTCTATTCTAAATCATCAAGACTAATCATTTCCCTTAAAAGTTTTGAAAAACATCGATCGTGATTCGGTTTTTTGATCACTTCCTTCGAACCTCCCAGTGTAGGGTTTTCGAATAAGGGTTTCAATTTGAAGCACTTTTTCTCTATTTCATGCACTCCATTTCTTTGAAAATCTATTCTAAATAATCAAGCCTAATAATTCAACACAAAAGTTTCGAAAAACGTCGACCGTGACTCGGTTTTTTTGAGCTCGAACTTCAGACCTCTCAGTTTAGGTTTTCGGTTTGAAGTAGTTTTTCTCTTTTTTATAAACTCCATTTCTTCAAAATTCTATTCTAAATCATCAAGACTAATCATTTCCCTTAAAAGTTTTGAAAAACATCAATCGTGATTCGGTTTTTTGATCACTTCCTTCGAACCTCCCAGTGTAGGGTTTTCGAATACGGGTTTCGATTTGAAGCACTTTTTTTCTATTTTATGCACTCTATTTCTATGAAAATCTATTCTAAATCATCAAGCCTAATAATTCAACACAAAAGTTTCGAAAAACGTCGACCGTGACTTGGTTTTTTTGAGCTCGTACTTCAAACCTCCCAGTTTAGGGTTTCGGTTTGAAGTAGTTTTTCTCTTTTTTATAAACTCCATTTCTTCAAAATTCTATTCTAAATCATCAAGACTAATCATTTCCCATAAATGTTTTTGAAAAACGTCGACCGTGACTCGGTTTTTTGATCACTTCCTTCGAACCCGCAAGTGTAGGGTTTTCGAATAAGGGTTTCGATTTGAAGCACTTTTTCTCTATTTTATGCACTCCAATTCTTTAAAAATCTATTCTAAATCATCAAGCCTAATAATTCAACACAAAAGTTTCGAAAAACGTCGACCGTTACTCGGTTTTTTTGAGCTCGAACTTCAGACCTCCCAGTTTAGGGTTTCGGTTTGAAGTAGTTTTTCTCTTTTTTATAAACTCCATTTCTTCAAAATTCTATTCTAAATCATCAAGACTAATCATTTCCCTTACAAGTTTTGAAAAACATCGATCGTGATTCGGTTTTTTGATCACTTCCTTCGAACCTCCCAGTGTAGGGTTTTCGAATAAGGGTTTCAATTTGAAGCACTTTTTCTCTATTTCATGCACTCCATTTCTTTTAAAATCTATTCTAAATAATCAAGCCTAATAATTCAACACAAAAGTTTCGAAAAACGTCGACCGTGCCTCTGTTTTTGTGAGCTCGAACTTAAAACCTCCCAGTTTAGGGTTTCGGTTTGAAGTAGTTTCTCTCTTTTTTATAAACTCCATTTCTTCAAAATTCTATTCTAAATAATCAAGACTAATCATTTCCCTTAAAAGTTTTGAAAAACATCGATCGTGATTCGGTTTTTTGATCACTTCCTTCGAACCTCCCAGTGTAGGGTTTTCGAATAAGGGTTTCAATTTGAAGCACTTTTTCTCTATTTCATGCACTCCATTTCTTTGAAAATCTATTCTAAATAATCAAGCCTAATAATTCAACACAAAAGTTTCGAAAAACGTCGACCGTGACTCGGTTTTTTTGAGCTCGAACTTCAGACCTCTCAGTTTAGGGTTTCGGTTTGAAGTAGTTTTTCTCTTTTTTATAAACTCCATTTCTTCAAAATTCTATTCTAAATCATCAAGACTAATCATTTCCCTTACAAGTGTTGAAAAACATCGATCGTGATTCGGTTTTTTGATCACTTCCTTCGAACCTCCCAGTGTAGGGTTTTCGAATACGGGTTTCAATTTGAAGCACTTTTTTTCTATTTTATGCACTCTATTTCTATGAAAATCTATTCTAAATCATCAAGCCTAATAATTCAACACAAAAGTTTCGAAAAACGTCGACCGTGACTTGGTTTTTTTGAGCTCGTACTTCAAACCTCCCAGTTTAGGGTTTCGGTTTGAAGTAGTTTTTCTCTTTTTTATAAACTCCATTTCTTCAAAATTCTATTCTAAATCATCAAGACTAATCATTTCCCTTACAAGTTTTGATAAACATCGATCGTGATTCGGTTTTTTGATCACTTCCTTCGAACCTCCCAGTGTAGGGTTTTCGAATAAGGGTTTCAATTTGAAGCACTTTTTCTCTATTTCATGCACTCCATTTCTTTGAAAATCTATTCTAAATAATCAAGCCTAATAATTCAACACAAAAGAATCAAAAAACGTCGACCGTGTCTCGATTTTTGTTAGCTTCAACTTCAAACCTCCCAGTTTAGGGTTTCGGTTTGAAGTAGTTTTTCTCTTTTTTATAAACTCCATTTCTTCAAAATTCTATTCTAAATCATCAAGACTAATCATTTCCCTTACAAGTTTTGAAAAACATCGATCGTGATTCGGTTTTTTGATCACTTCCTTCGAACCTCCCAGTGTAGGGTTTTCGAATACGGGTTTCGATTTGAAGCACTTTTTTTCTATTTTATGCACTCTATTTCTATGAAAATCTATTCTAAATCATCAAGCCTAATAATTCAACACAAAAGAATCAAAAAACGTCGACCGTGTCTCGATTTTTGTTAGCTTCAACTTCAAACCTCCCAGTTTAGGGTTTCGGTTTGAAGTAGTTTTTCTCTTTTTTATAAACTCCATTTCTTCAAAATTCTATTCTAAATCATCAAGACTAATCATTTCCCTTACAAGTTTTGAAAAACATCGATCGTGATTCGGTTTTTTGATCACTTCCTTCGAACCTCCCAGTGTAGGGTTTTCGAATACGGGTTTCGATTTGAAGCACTTTTTTTCTATTTTATGCACTCTATTTCTATGAAAATCTATTCTAAATCATCAAGCCTAATAATTCAACACAAAAGAATCAAAAAACGTCGACCGTGTCTCGATTTTTGTTAGCTTCAACTTCAAACCTCCCAGTTTAGGGTTTCGGTTTGAAGTAGTTTCTCTCTTTTTTATAAACTCCATTTCTTCAAAATTCTATTCTAAATCATCAAGACTAATCATTTCCCTTACAAGTTTTGAAAAACATCGATCGTGATTCGGTTTTTTGATCACTTCCTTCGAACCTCCCAGTGTAGGGTTTTCGAATACGGGTTTCGATTTGAAGCACTTTTTTTCTATTTTATGCACTCTATTTCTATGAAAATCTATTCTAAATCATCAAGCCTAATAATTCAACACAAAAGAATCAAAAAACGTCGACCGTGTCTCGATTTTTGTTAGCTTCAACTTCAAACCTCCCAGTTTAGGGTTTCGGTTTGAAGTAGTTTCTCTCTTTTTTATAAACTCCATTTCTTCAAAATTCTATTCTAAATCATCAAGACTAATCATTTCCCTTACAAGTTTTGAAAAACATCGATCGTGATTCGGTTTTTTGATCACTTCCTTCGAACCTCCCAGTGTAGGGTTTTCGAATACGGGTTTCGATTTGAAGCACTTTTTTTCTATTTTATGCACTCTATTTCTATGAAAATCTATTCTAAATCATCAAGCCTAATAATTCAACACAAAAGTTTCGAAAAACGTCGACCGTGACTCGGTTTTTTGATCACTTCCTTCGAACCTCCCAGTGTAGGGTTTTCGAATAAGGGTTTCAATTTGAAGCACTTTTTCTCTATTTCATGCACTCCATTTCTTTGAAAATCTATTCTAAATAATCAAGCCTAATAATTCAACACAAAAGTTTTGAAAAACGTCGACCGTGCCACGGTTTTTGTGAGCTCGAACTTAAAACCTCCCAGTTTAGGATTTCGGTTTGAAGTAGTTTTTCTCTTTTTTCTAAACTCCATTTCTTAAAAATTCTATTCTAAATCATCAAGACTAATCATTTCCCATAAAAGTTTTGAAAAACGTCGACCGTGACTCGGTTTTTTGATCACTTCCTTCGAACCTCCCAGTGTAGGGTTTTCGAATAAGGGTTTCAATTTGAAGCTTTTTTTCTCTATTTCATGCACTCCATTTCTTTGAAAATCTATTCTAAATAATCAAGCCTAATAATTCAACACAAAAGTTTCGAAAAACGTCGACCGTGACTTGGTTTTTTTGAGCTCGTACTTCAAACCTCCCAGTTTAGGGTTTCGGTTTGAAGTAGTTTTTCTCTTTTTTCTAAACTCCATTTCTTAAAAATTCTATTCTAAATCATCAAGACTAATCATTTCCCATAAAAGTTTTGAAAAACGTCGACCGTGACTCGGTTTTTTGATAACTTCCTTCGAACCTCCCAGTGTAGGGTTTTCGAATACGGGTTTCGATTTGAAGCACTTTTTTTCTATTTTATGCACTCTATTTCTATGAAAATCTATTCTAAATCATCAAGCCTAATAATTCAACACAAAAGTTTCGAAAAACGTCGACCGTGACTTGGTTTTTTTGAGCTCGTACTTCAAACCTCCCAGTTTAGGGTTTCGGTTTGAAGTAGTTTTTCTCTTTTTTATAAACTCCATTTCTTCAAAATTCTATTCTAAATCATCAAGACTAATCATTTCCCATAAAAGTTTTGAAAAACGTCGACCTTGACTAAGTTTTTTGATCACTTCCTTCGAACCTCCCAGTGTACGGTTTCAGAATAAGGGTTTCGATTTGAAACACTTTATCTCTATTTTATGTACTCCATTTCTTTGAAAATCTATTCTAAATCATCAAGCCAAATAATTCAATACAAAAGTTTCGAAAAACGTCGACTGTGACTCGATTTTTTTAAGCTCGAACTTTAAACCTTTCAAGTTTAGGGTATCGGTTTGAAGTAGATTTTCTCTTTTTTATAAACTCCATTTCTTTAAAATTCTATTTTAAATCATCAAGACTAATCATTTCCCACAAAAGGTTTTGAAAAACTTCGACCGTGACTCGGTTTTTTGATCACTTCCTTCGAACCTCCCAGTGTAGGGTTTTCGAATAAGGATTTCGATTTGAAGCACTTTTTCTCTATTTTATGCACTCCATTTCTTTGAAAATCTATTCTAAATCATCAAGCCTAATAATTCAACACAAAAGTTTCGAAAAATGCCGAACGTGGCTCGGTTTTTTTTTGTTTCAACTTCAAACCTCCCAGTTTTGGGTTTCGGTTTGAAGTAGTTTTTCTCTTTTTTATAAACTCCATTTCTTCAAAATTCTATTCTAAATCATCAAGACTAATCATTTCCCAGAAATGTTTTGAAAAACGTTGATCGTGACTCGGTTTTTTGATCACTTCCTTCGAACCTCCCAGTGTAGGGTTTTCGAATAAGGATTTCGATTTGAAGCACTTTTTCTCTATTTTATGCAGTCCATTTCTTTGAAAATCTATTCTATATCATCAAGCCTAATAATTCAACACAAAAGTTTCGAAAAACGTCGACCGTGGCTCGGTTTTTGTGAGCTTCAACTTCAAACCTCCCAGTTTAGGGTTTCGGTTTGAAGTAGTTTTTCTCTTTTTTATAAACTCCATTTCTTCAAAATTCTATTCTAAATCATCAAGACTAATCATTTCCCATAAAAGTTTTGAAAAACGTCGACCGTGACTCGGTTTTTTGATCACTTCCTTCGAACCTCCCAGTGTAGGGTTTTCGAATAAGGGTTTCGATTTGAAGCACTTTATCTCTATTTTATGCACTCCATTTCTTTGAAAATCTATTCTAAATCATCAAGCCTAATAATTCAACACAAAAGTTTCGAAAAACGTCGAACGTGGCTCGTTTTTTTTTGCTTCAACTTCAAACCTCCCAGTTTAGGGTTTCGGTTTGAAGTAGTTTTTCTCTTTTTTATAAACTCCATTTCTTCAAGATTCTATTCTAAATCATCAAGACTAATCATTTCCCTTAAATGTTTTTGAAAAACGTCGACCGTGACTCGGTTTTTTGATCACTTCCTTCGAACCTCCTAGTGTAGGGTTTTCGAATAAGGGTTTCAATTTGAAGCACTTTTTCTCTATTTCATGCACTCCATTTCTTTGAAAATCTATTCTAAATTATCAAGCCTAATAATTCAACACAAAAGTTTCGAAAAACGTCGACCGTGCCTCGGTTTTTGTGAGCTTCAACTTCAAACCTCCCAGTTTAGGGTTTCGGTTTGAAGTAGTTTTTCTCTTTTTTATAAACTCCATTTCTTCAAGATTCTATTCTAAATCATCAAGACTAATCATTTCCCTTAAATGTTTTTGAAAAACGTCGACCGTGACTCGGTTTTTTGATCACTTCCTTCGAACCTCCTAGTGTAGGGTTTTCGAATAAGGGTTTCAATTTGAAGCACTTTTTCTCTATTTCATGCACTCCATTTCTTTGAAAATCTATTCTAAATTATCAAGCCTAATAATTCAACACAAAAGTTTCGAAAAACGTCGACCGTGCCTCGGTTTTTGTGAGCTTCAACTTCAAACCTCCCAGTTTAGGGTTTCGGTTTGAAGTAGTTTTTCTCTTTTTTATAAACTCCATTTCTTCAAGATTCTATTCTAAATCATCAAGACTAATCATTTCCCTTAAATGTTTTTGAAAAACGTCGACCGTGACTCGGTTTTTTGATCACTTCCTTCGAACCTCCTAGTGTAGGGTTTTCGAATAAGGGTTTCAATTTGAAGCACTTTTTCTCTATTTCATGCACTCCATTTCTTTGAAAATCTATTCTAAATTATCAAGCCTAATAATTCAACACAAAAGTTTCGAAAAACGTCGACCGTGCCTCGGTTTTTGTGAGCTTCAACTTCAAACCTCCCAGTTTAGGGTTTCGGTTTGAAGTAGTTTTTCTCTTTTTTATAAACTCCATTTCTTCAAGATTCTATTCTAAATCATCAAGACTAATCATTTCCCTTAAATGTTTTTGAAAAACGTCGACCGTGACTCGGTTTTTTGATCACTTCCTTCGAACCTCCTAGTGTAGGGTTTTCGAATAAGGGTTTCAATTTGAAGCACTTTTTCTCTATTTCATGCACTCCATTTCTTTGAAAATCTATTCTAAATTATCAAGCCTAATAATTCAACACAAAAGTTTCGAAAAACGTCGACCGTGCCTCGGTTTTTGTGAGCTTCAACTTCAAACCTCCCAGTTTAGGGTTTCGGTTTGAAGTAGTTTTTCTCTTTTTTATAAACTCCATTTCTTCAAGATTCTATTCTAAATCATCAAGACTAATCATTTCCCTTAAATGTTTTTGAAAAACGTCGACCGTGACTCGGTTTTTTGATCACTTCCTTCGAACCTCCTAGTGTAGGGTTTTCGAATAAGGGTTTCAATTTGAAGCACTTTTTCTCTATTTCATGCACTCCATTTCTTTGAAAATCTATTCTAAATTATCAAGCCTAATAATTCAACACAAAAGTTTCGAAAAACGTCGACCGTGCCTCGGTTTTTGTGAGCTTCAACTTCAAACCTCCCAGTTTAGGGTTTCGGTTTGAAGTAGTTTTTCTCTTTTTTATAAACTCCATTTCTTCAAGATTCTATTCTAAATCATCAAGACTAATCATTTCCCTTAAATGTTTTTGAAAAACGTCGACCGTGACTCGGTTTTTTGATCACTTCCTTCGAACCTCCTAGTGTAGGGTTTTCGAATAAGGGTTTCAATTTGAAGCACTTTTTCTCTATTTTATGCACTCCATTTCTTTGAAAATCTATTCTAAGTCATCAAGCCTAATAATTCAACACAAAAGTTTCGAAAAACGTCGACCGTGCCTCGGTTTTTGTGAGCTTCAACTTCAAACCTCCCAGTTTAGGGTTTCGGTTTGAAGTAGTTTTTCTCTTTTTTATAAACTCCATTTCTTCAAAATTCTATTCTAAATCATCAAGACTAATCATTTCCCTTAAATGTTTTTGAAAAACGTCGACCGTGACTCGGTTTTTTGATCACTTCCTTCGAACCTCCCAGTGTAGGGTTTTCGAATAAGGGTTTCAATTTGAAGCACTTTTTCTCTATTTCATGCACTCCATTTCTTTGAAAATCTATTCTAAATCATCAAGCCTAATAATTCAACACAAAAGTTTCGAAAAACGTCGACCGTGCCTCGGTTTTTGTGAGCTTCAACTTCAAACCTCCCAGTTTAGGGTTTCGGTTTGAAGTAGTTTTTCTCTTTTTTATAAACTCCATTTCTTCAAAATTCTATTCTAAATCATCAAGACTAATCATTTCCCATAAATGTTTTTGAAAAACGTCGACCGTGACTCGGTTTTTTGATCACTTCCTTCGAACCTCCCAGTGTAGGGTTTTCGAATAAGGGTTTCAATTTGAAGCACTTTTTCTCTATTTCATGCACTCCATTTCTTTGAAAATCTATTCTAAATAATCAAGCCTAATAATTCAACACAAAAGTTTCGAAAAACGTCGACCGTGCCTCGGTTTTTGTGAGCTTCAACTTCAAACCTCCCAGTTTAGGGTTTCGGTTTGAAGTAGTTTTTCTCTTTTTTATAAACTCCATTTCTTCAAAATTCTATTCTAAATCATCAAGACTAATCATTTCCCATAAAGGTTTTGAAAAACGTCGACCGTGACTCGGTTTTTTGATCACTTCCTTCGAACCTCCCACTGTAGGGTTTTCGAATAAGGGTTTCGATTTGAAGCACTTTTTCTCTATTTTATGCACTCCATTTCTTTGAAAATCTATTCTAAATCATCAAGCCTAATAATTCAACACAAAAGTTTCGAAAAACGTCGACTATGACTCGGTTTTTTTGAGCTCGAACTTCAAACCTCCCAGTTAGGGTTTCGGTTTGAAGTAGTTTTTCTCTTTTTTATAAACTCCATTTCTTCAAAATTCTATTCTAAATCATCAAGACTAATCATTTCCCTTAAAAGTTTTGAAAAACATCGATCGTGATTCGGTTTTTTGATCACTTCCTTCGAACCTCCCAGTGTAGGGTTTTCGAATAAGGGTTTCAATTTGAAGCTTTTTTTCTCTATTTCATGCACTCCATTTCTTTGAAAATCTATTCTAAATAATCAAGCCTAATAATTCAACACAAAAGTTTTGAAAAACGTCGACCGTGCCACGGTTTTTGTGAGCTCGAACTTAAAACCTCCCAGTTTAGGGTTTCGGTTTGAAGTAGTTTTTCTCTTTTTTCTAAACTCCATTTCTTAAAAATTCTATTCTAAATCATCAAGACTAATCATTTCCCATAACAGTTTTGAAAAACTTCGACCGTGACTCGGTTTTTTGATCACTTCCTTCGAACCTCCCAGTGTAGGGTTTTCGAATAAGGATTTCGATTTGAAGCACTTTTTCTCTATTTTATGCACTCCATTTCTTTGAAAATCTATTCTAAATTATCAAGCCTAATAATTCAACACAAAAGTTTCGAAAAACGCCGAACGTGGCTCGGTTTTTTTTTGTTTCAACTTCAAACCTCCCAGTTTAGGGTATCGGTTTGAAGTAGTTTTTCTCTTTTTTATAAACTCCATTTCTTTAAAATTCTATTTTAAATCATCAAGACTAATCATTTTCCATAAAGGTTTTGAAAAACTTCGACCGTGACTCGGTTTTTTGATCACTTCCTTCGAACCTCCCACTGTAGGGTTTTCGAATAAGGGTTTCGATTTGAAGCACTTTTTCTCTATTTTATGCACTCCATCCCACTGTAGGGTTTTCGAATAAGGGTTTCGATTTGAAGCACTTTTTCTCTATTTTATGCACTCCATTTCTTTGAAAATCTATTCTAAATCATCAAGCCTAATAATTCAACACAAAAGTTTTTATGCACTCCATTTCTTTGAAAATCTATTCTAAATCATCAAGCCTAATAATTCAACACAAAAGTTTGGAAAAACGTCGACTATGACTCGGTTTTTTTGAGCTCGAACTTCAAACCTCCCAGTTAGGGTTTCGGTTTGAAGTAGTTTTTCTCTTTTTTATAAATCCATTTCTTCAAAATTCTATTCTAAATCATCAAGACTAATCATTTCCC
>NW_019268660.1:80190-81279 GCF_002738365.1 Cucurbita moschata
TCCATTTCTTAAAAATTCTATTCTAAATCATCAAGACTAATCATTTCCCATAACAGTTTTGAAAAACGTCGACCGTGACTCGGTTTTTTGATCACTTCCTTCGAACCTCCCAGTGTAGGGTTTTCGAATACGAGTTTCGATTTGAAGCACTTTTTTTCTATTTTATGCACTCTATTTCTATGAAAATCTATTCTAAATCATCAAGCCTAATAATTCAACACAAAAGTTTCGAAAAACGTCGACCGTGACTTGGTTTTTTTGAGCTCGTACTTCAAACCTCCCAGTTTAGGGTTTCGGTTTGAAGTAGTTTTTCTCTTTTTTATAAACTCCATTTCTTCAAAATTCTATTTTAAATCATCAAGACTAATCATTTCCCATAAAGGTTTTGAAAAACTTCGACCGTGACTCGGTTTTTTGATCACTTCCTTCGAACCTCCCAGTGTAGGGTTTTCGAATAAGGATTTCGATTTGAAGCACTTTTTCTCTATTTTATGCACTCCATTTCTTTGAAAATCTATTCTAAATCATCAAGCCTAATAATTCAACACAAAAGTTTCGAAAAACGCCGAACGTGGCTCGTTTTTTTTTTGTTTCAACTTCAAACCTCCCAGTTTAGGGTTTCGGTTTGAAGTAGTTTTTCTCTTTTTTATAAACTCCATTTCTTTAAAATTCTATTTTAAATCATCAAGACTAATCATTTCCCATAAAGGTTTTGAAAAACTTCGACCGTGACTCGGTTTTTTGATCACTTCCTTCGAACCTCCCACTGTAGGGTTTTCGAATAAGGGTTTCGATTTGAAGCACTTTTTCTCTATTTTATGCACTCCATTTCTTTGAAAATCTATTCTAAATCATCAAGCCTAATAATTCAACACAAAAGTTTCGAAAAACGTCGACCGTGACTTGGTTTTTTTGAGCTCGTACTTCAAACCTCCCAGTTTAGGGTTTCGGTTTGAAGTAGCTTTTCTCTTTTTTATAAACTCCATTTCTTCAAAATTCTATTCTAAATCATCAAGACTAATCATTTCCCATAAATGTTTTGAAAAACGTTGACCGTGACTCGGTTTTTTGATCACTTCCTTCGAACCT
>NW_019268660.1:83000-91109 GCF_002738365.1 Cucurbita moschata
ACTTCAGACCTCCCAGTTTAGGGTTTCGGTTTGAAGTAGTTTTTCTCTTTTTTATAAACTCCATTTCTTTAAAATTCTATTCTAAATCATCAAGACTAATCATTTCCCTTACAAGTTTTGAAAAACATCGATCGTGATTCGGTTTTTTGATCACTTCCTTCGAACCTCCTAGTGTAGGGTTTTCGAATAAGGGTTTCAATTTGAAGCTTTTTTTCTCTATTTCATGCACTCCATTTCTTTGAAAATCTATTCTAAATAATCAAGCCTAATAATTCAACACAAAAGTTTCGAAAAACGTCGACCGTGACTCGGTTTTTTTGAGCTCGAACTTCAGACCTCCCAGTTTAGGGTTTCGGTTTGAAGTAGTTTTTCTCTTTTTTATAAACTCCATTTCTTCAAAATTCTATTCTAAATCATCAAGACTAATCATTTCCCATAAATGTTTTGAAAAACGTCGACCGTGACTCGGTTTTTTGATCACTTCCTTCGAACCTCCCAGTGTAGGGTTTTCGAATACGGGTTTCGATTTGAAGCACTTTTTCTCTATTTTATGCAGTCCATTTCTTTGAAAATCTATTCTATATCATCAAGCCTAATAATTCAACACAAAAGAATCAAAAAACGTCGACCGTGTCTCGATTTTTGTTAGCTTCAACTTCAAACCTCCCAGTTTAGGGTTTCGGTTTGAAGTAGTTTTTCTCTTTTTTCTAAACTCCATTTCTTAAAAATTCTATTCTAAATCATCAAGACTAATCATTCAACACAAAAGTTTCGAAAAACGTCGACCGTGCCACGGTTTTTGTGAGCTCGAACTTAAAACCTCCCAGTTTAGGGTTTCGGTTTGAAGTAGTTTTTCTCTTTTTTCTAAACTCCATTTCTTAAAAATTCTATTCTAAATCATCAAGACTAATCATTTCCCATAAAAGTTTTGAAAAACGTCGACCGTGACTCGGTTTTTTGATCACGTCCTTCAAACGTTCTAGTGTATCGATTCCGAATAATGGTTTCGATTTGAAGCACTTTATCTCTATTTTATGCAGTCCATTTCTTTGAAAATCTATTCTATATCATCAAGCCTAATAATTCAACACAAAAGAATCAAAAAACGTCGACCGTGTCTCGATTTTTGTTAGCTTCAACTTCAAACCTCCCAGTTTAGGGTTTCGTTTTGAAGTAGTTTTTCTCTTTTTTATAAACTCCATTTCTTCAAAATTCTATTCTAAATCATCAAGACTAATCATTTCCCATAAATGTTTTGAAAAACGTTGACCGTGACTCGGTTTTTTGATCACTTCCTTCGAACCTGCAAGTGTAGGGTTTTCGAATAAGGGTTTCGATTTGAAGCACTTTTTCTCTATTTTATGCACTCCATTTCTTTGAAAATCTATTCTAAATCATCAAGCCTAAAAATTCAACACAAAAGTTTCGAAAAACGTCGACCGTGCCTCGGTTTTTGTGAGCTTCAACTTCAAACCTCCCAGTTTAGGGTTTCGGTTTGAAGTAGTTTTTCTCTTTTTTATAAACTCCATTTCTTCAAAATTCTATTCTAAATCATCAAGACTAATCATTTCCCATAAAAGTTTTGAAAAACGTCGACCTTGATTAAGTTTTTTGATCACTTCCTTTGAACCTCCCAGTGTACGGTTTCAGAATAAGGGTTTCGATTTGAAGCACTTTTTCTCTATTTTATGCACTCCATTTCTTTGAAAATCTATTCTAAATCATCAAGCCTAATAATTCAAAACAAAAGTTTCGAAAAACGTCGACCGTGTCTCGGTTTTTGTGAGCTTCAACTTCAAACCTCCCAGTTTAGGGTTTCTGTTTGAAGTAGTTTTGCTCTTTTTTATAAACTCCATTTCTTCAAAATTCTATTCTAAATCATCAAGACTAATCATTTCCCATAAAAGTTTTGAAAAACGTCGACCGTGACTCAGTTTTTTGATCACTTCCTTCGAACCTCCCAGTGTACGGTTTTCGTTTAAGGGTTTCGATTTGAAGCACTTTATCTCTATTTTATGCACTCCATTTCTTTGACAATCTATTCTAAATCATCAAGCCAAATAATTCAATACAAAAGTTTCGAAAAACGTCGACTGTGACTCGATTTTTTTGAGCTCGAACTTCAAACCTTACAAGTTTAGGGTATCGGTTTGAAGTAGTTTTTCTCTTTTTTATAAACTCCCTTTCTTTAAAATTCTATTTTAAATCATCAAGACTAATCATTTTCCATAAAGGTTTTGAAAAACTTCGACCGTGACTCGATTTTTTGATCACTTCCTTCGAACCTCCCAGTGTAGGGTTTTCGAATAAGGGTTTCGATTTGAAGCACTTTATCTCTATTTTATGCACTCCATTTCTTTGAAAATCTATTCTAAATCATCAAGCCTAATAATTCAACACAAAAGTTTCGAAAAACGTCGACCGTGACTCGGTTTTTTTGAGCTCGAACTTCAGACCTCCCAGTTTAGGGTTTCGGTTTGAAGTAGTTTTTCTCTTTTTTATAAACTCCATTTCTTCAAAATTCTATTCTAAATCATCAAGACTAATCATTTCCCATAAAAGTTTTGAAAAACGTCGACCGTGACTCGGTTTTTTGATCACTTCCTTCGAACCTCCCAGTGTAGGGTTTTCGAATAAGGGTTTCGATTTGAAGCACTTTTTCTCTATTTTATGCACTCCATTTCTTTGAAAATCTATTCTAAATCATCAAGCCTAATAATTCAACACAAAAGTTTCGAAAAACTTCGACCGTGACTTGGTTTTTTTGAGCTCGAACTTCAAACCTCTCAGTTTAGGGTTTCGGTTTTAAGTAGTTTTTCTCTTTTTTATAAACTACATTTCTTCAAAATTGTATTCTAAATCATCAAGACTAATCATTTCCCATAAAAGTTTTGAAAAACATCGACCGTGACTCGGTTTTTAGACCACTTCCTTCGAACCTCCCAGTGTAGGGTTTTCGAATAATGGTTTCAATTTGAAGCACTTTTTCTCTATTTCATGCACTCCATTTCTTTGAAAATCTATAACAAATCATCAAGCCTAATAATTCAACACAAAAGTTTCGAAAAACGTCGACCGTGCCTCGGTTTTTGTGAGCTGAACTTAAAACCTCCCAGTTTAGGGTTTTGGTTTGAAGTAGTTTTTCTCTTTTTTATAAACTCCATTTCTTCAAAATTCTATTCTAAATCATCAAGACTAATCATTTCCCTTAAATGTTTTTGAAAAACGTCGACCGTGACTCGGTTTTTTGATCACATCAAGACTAATCATTTCCCTTAAATGTTTTTGAAAAACGTCGACCGTGACTCGGTTTTTTGATCACTTCCTTCGAACCTGCAAGTGTAGGGTTTTCGAATAAGGGTTTCGACGTGACTCGGTTTTTTGATCACTTCCTTCGAACCTGCAAGTGTAGGGTTTTCGAATAAGGGTTTCGAATTGAAGCACTTTTTCTCTATTTTATGCACTCCAATTCTTTGAAAATCTATTCTAAATCATCAAGCCTAATAATTCAACACAAGATTTTCGAAAAACGTCGACCGTGACTCAGTTTTTTTGAGCTCGAACTTCAAACCTCCCAGTTTAGGGTTTCGGTTTGAAGTAGTTTTTCTCTTTTTTATAAATTCCATTAATTCAAAATTCTATTCTAAATCATCAAGACTAATCATTTCCCACAAAAGTTTCGAAAAACGTCGACCGTGACTCGGTTTTTTTGAGCTCGAACTCCAAACCTCCCAGTTTAGGGTTTCGGTTTGAAGTAGTTTTTCTCTTTTTTATAAACTCCATTAATTAAAAATTCTATTCTAAATCATCAAGATTAATCGTTTCCCAAAAAAGTTTCGAAAAACGTCGACCGTGACTCGGTTTTTTGATCACGTCCTTCCAACGTCCCAGTGTAGCGTTTCCGAATAATGGTTTCGATTTGAAGCACTTTTTCTCCATTTTATGCACTCCATTTCATCAGAAATCTATTCTAAATCATCAAGCCTAATAATTCCACACAAAAACGTCGACCGTGACTCGGTTTTTTGATCACGTCCTTCAAACGTTCTAGTGTATCGATTCCGAATAATGGTTTCGATTTGAAGCACTTTTTCTCCATTTTATGCACTCCATTTGTTCAGAAATCTATTCTAAATCATCAAGCCTAATAATTCCACACAACAGTTTCGAAAAACGTCGACCGTGGCTCGATTTTTTTGAGCTCGAACTTCAAACCTCCCAGTTTAGGGTTTCGGTTTGAAGTAGTTTTTCTCTTTTTTATAAACTCCATTAATTCAAAATTCTATTCTAAATCATCAAGACTAATCATTTCCCACAAAAGTTTCGAAAAACGTCGACCGTGACTCGGTTTTTTGATCACGTCCTTCCAACGTCCCAGTGTAGCGTTTCCGAATAATGGTTTCGATTTGAAGCACTTTTTCTCCATTTTATGCACTCCATTTCTTCAGAAATCTATTCTAAATCATCAAGCCTAATAATTCAACACAAAAGTTTCGAAAACGTCGACCGTGACTCGGTTTTTTTGAGCTCGAACTTCAAACCTCCTAGTTTAGGGTTTCGGTTTGAAGTAGATTTTCTCTTTTTTATAAACTCCATTAATTCAAAATTCTATTCTAAATCATCAAGCCTAATCATTTCCCACAAAAGTTTCGAAAAACGTCGACCGTGACTCGGTTTTTTGATCACGTCCTTCCAACGTCCCAGTGTAGCGTTTCCGAATAATGGTTTCGATTTGAAGCACTTTTTCTCCATTTTATGCACTCCATTTCATCAGAAATCTATTCTAAATCATCAAGCCTAATAATTCCACACAACAGTTTCGAAAAACGTCGACCGTGGCTCGATTTTTTTGAGCTCGAACTTCAAACCTCCGAGTTTAGGGTTTCGGTTTGAAGTAGTTTTTCTCTTTTTTATAAACTCCATTAATTCAAAATTCTATTCTAAATCATCAAGCCTAATCATTTCCCACAAAAGTTTCGAAAAACGTCGACCGTGACTCGGTTTTTTGATCACGTCCTTCCAACGTCCCAGTGTAGCGTTTCCGAATAATGGTTTCGATTTGAAGCACTTTTTCTCCATTTTATGCACTCCATTTCATCAGAAATCTATTCTAAATCATCAAGCCTAATAATTCCACACAACAGTTTCGAAAAACGTCGACCGTGGCTCGATTTTTTTGAGCTCGAACTTCAAACCTCCGAGTTTAGGGTTTCGGTTTGAAGTAGTTTTTCTCTTTTTTATAAACTCCATTAATTCAAAATTCTATTCTAAATCATCAAGCCTAATCATTTCCCACAAAAGTTTCGAAAAACGTCGACCGTGACTCGGTTTTTTGATCACGTCCTTCCAACGTCCCAGTGTAGCGTTTCCGAATAATGGTTTCGATTTGAAGCACTTTTTCTCCATTTTATGCACTCCATTTCATCAGAAATCTATTCTAAATCATCAAGCCTAATAATTCCACACAACAGTTTCGAAAAACGTCGACCGTGGCTCGATTTTTTTGAGCTCGAACTTCAAACCTCCGAGTTTAGGGTTTCGGTTTGAAGTAGTTTTTCTCTTTTTTATAAACTCCATTAATTCAAAATTCTATTCTAAATCATCAAGCCTAATCATTTCCCACAAAAGTTTCGAAAAACGTCGACCGTGACTCGGTTTTTTGATCACGTCCTTCCAACGTCCCAGTGTAGCGTTTCCGAATAATGGTTTCGATTTGAAGCACTTTTTCTCCATTTTATGCACTCCATTTCATCAGAAATCTATTCTAAATCATCAAGCCTAATAATTCCACACAACAGTTTCGAAAAACGTCGACCGTGGCTCGATTTTTTTGAGCTCGAACTTCAAACCTCCGAGTTTAGGGTTTCGGTTTGAAGTAGTTTTTCTCTTTTTTATAAACTCCATTAATTCAAAATTCTATTCTAAATCATCAAGCCTAATCATTTCCCACAAAAGTTTCGAAAAACGTCGACCGTGACTCGGTTTTTTGATCACGTCCTTCCAACGTCCCAGTGTAGCGTTTCCGAATAATGGTTTCGATTTGAAGCACTTTTTCTCCATTTTATGCACTCCATTTCATCAGAAATCTATTCTAAATCATCAAGCCTAATAATTCCACACAACAGTTTCGAAAAACGTCGACCGTGGCTCGATTTTTTTGAGCTCGAACTTCAAACCTCCGAGTTTAGGGTTTCGGTTTGAAGTAGTTTTTCTCTTTTTTATAAACTCCATTAATTCAAAATTCTATTCTAAATCATCAAGACTAATCATTTCCCACAAAAGTTTCGAAAAACGTCGACCGTGACTCGGTTTTTTGATCACGTCCTTCCAACGTCCCAGTGTAGCGTTTCCGAATAATGGTTTCGATTTGAAGCACTTTTTCTCCATTTTATGCACTCCATTTCTTCAGAAATCTATTCTAAATCATCAAGCCTAATAATTCCACACAACAGTTTCGAAAAACGTCGACCGTGGCTCGATTTTTTTGAGCTCGAACTTCAAACCTCCGAGTTTAGGGTTTCGGTTTGAAGTAGTTTTTCTCTTTTTTATAAACTCCATTAATTCAAAATTCTATTCTAAATCATCAAGACTAATCATTTCCCACAAAAGTTTCGAAAAACGTCGACCGTGACTCGGTTTTTTGATCACGTCCTTCAAACGTCACAGTGTAGCGTTTCCGAATAATGGTTTCGATTTGAAGCACTTTTTCTCCATTTTATGCACTCCATTTCTTCAGAAATCTATTCTAAATCATCAAGCCTAATAATTCCACACAACAGTTTCGAAAAACGTCGACCGTGGCTCGATTTTTTTGAGCTCGAACTTCAAACCTCCCAGTTTAGGGTTTCGGTTTGAAGTAGTTTTTCTCTTTTTTATAAACTCCATTAATTCAAAATTCTATTCTAAATCATCAAGCCTAATCATTTCCCACAAAAGTTTCGAAAAACGTCGACCGTGACTCGGTTTTTTTGAGCTCGAACTCCAAACCTCCCAGTTTAGGGTTTCGGTTTGAAGTAGTTTTTCTCTTTTTTATAAACTCCATTTCTTAAAAATTCTATTCTAAATCATCAAGACTTATCACTTCCCACAAAAGTTTCGAAAAACGTCGACCGTGACTCGGTTTTTTGATCACGTCCTTCAAACGTCCCAGTGTACCGTTTCCGAATAATGGTTCCGATTTGAAGCACTTTTTCTCCATTTTATGCACTCCATTTCTTCAGAAATCTATTCTAAATCATCAAGCCTAATAATTCCACACAAAAGTTTCAAAAAACGTCGACTGTGGCTCGGTTTTGTTGAGCTCGAACTTCAAACCTTCCAGTTTAGGGTTTCGGTTTGAAGTAGTTTTTCTCTTTTTTATAAACTCCATTAATTCAAAATTCTATTCTAAATCATCAAGACTAATCATTTCCCAAAAAAGTTTCGAAAAACGTCGACCGTGACTCGGTTTTTTGATCACGTCCTTCCAACGTCCCAGTGTAGCGTTTCCGATTAATGGTTTCGATTTGAAGCACTTTTTCTCCATTTTATGCACTCCATTTCATCAGAAATCTATTCTAAATCATCAAGCCTAATAATTCCACACAAAAGTTTCGTAAATCG
The DNA here is from genome assembly GCF_002738365.1 of Cucurbita moschata. Lineage (NCBI taxonomy): Eukaryota > Viridiplantae > Streptophyta > Magnoliopsida > Cucurbitales > Cucurbitaceae > Cucurbita > Cucurbita moschata. The sequence continues at coordinate 90,603 of NW_019268660.1, forward strand.
TCGACCGTGGCTCGATTTTTTTGAGCTCGAACTTCAAACCTCCGAGTTTAGGGTTTCGGTTTGAAGTAGTTTTTCTCTTTTTTATAAACTCCATTTCTTCAAAATTCTATTCGAAATCATCAAGACTAATCATTTCCCATAAAAGTTTTGAAAAACGTCGACCGTGACTCGGTTTTTTGATCACGTCCTTCCAACGTCCCAGTGTAGCATTTCCGAATAATGGTTTCGATTTGAAGCACTTTTTCTCCATTTTATGCACTCCATTTCTTCAGAAATCTATTCTAAATCATCAAGCCTAATAATTCCACACAAAAGTTTCGTAAATCGTCGACCGTGGCTCGATTTTTTTGAGCTCAAACTTCAAACCACCGAGTTTAGGGTTTCGGTTTGAAGTAGTTTTTCTCTTTTTTATAAACTCCATTTCTTCAAAATTCTATTCGAAATCATCAAGACTAATCATTTCCCATAAAAGTTTTGAAAAACGTCGACCGTGACTCGGTTTTTTGA
>NW_019268660.1:93598-99082 GCF_002738365.1 Cucurbita moschata
GAAAAACGTCGACCGTGACTCGGTTTTTTGATCACGTCCTTCAAACGTCCCAGTGTACCGTTTCCGAATAATGGTTTCGATTTGAAGCACTTTTTCTCCATTTTATGCACTCCATTTCTTCAGAAATCTATTCTAAATCATCAAGCCTAATAATTCCACACAAAAGTTTCGTAAATCGTCGACCGTGGCTCGATTTACTTGAGCTCGAACTTCAAACCTTCCAGTTTAGGGTTTCGGTTTGAAGTAGATTTTCTCTTTTTTATAAACTCCATTAATTCAAAATTCTATTCTAAATCATCAGAACTAATCATTTCCCACAAAGGTTTCGAAAAACGTCGACCGTGACTCGGTTTTTTGATCACGTCCTTCCAACGTCCCAGTGTAGCGTTTCCGAATAATGGTTTCGATTTGAAGCACTTTTTCTCCATTTTATGCACTCCATTTCATCAGAAATCTATTCTAAATCATCAAGCCTAATAATTCCACACAAAAGTTTCGTAAATCGTCGACCGTGGCTCGATTTACTTGAGCTCGAACTTCAAACCTCCGAGTTTAGGGTTTCGGTTTGAAGTAGTTTTTCTCTTTTTTATAAACTCCATTTCTTCAAAATTCTATTCGAAATCATCAAGACTAATCATTTCCCATAAATGTTTTGAAAAACGTCGACCGTGACTCGGTTTTTTGATCACGTCCTTCCAACGTCCCAGTGTAGCATTTCCGAATAATGGTTTCGATTTGAAGCACTTTTTCTCCATTTTATGCACTCCATTTCTTCAGAAATCTAGTCTAAATCATCAAGCCTAATAATTCAACACAAAAGTTTCGAAAACTTCGACCGTGACTCGGTTTTTTTGAGCTCGAACTTCAAACCTCCCAGTTTAGGGTTTCGGTTTGAAGTAGTTTTTCTCTTTTTTATAAACTCCATTAATTCAAAATTCTATTCTAAATCATCAAGACTAATCATTTCCCATAAAAGTTTTGAAAAACGTCGACCGTGACTCGGTTTTTTGATCACGTCCTTCCAACGTCCCAGTGTAGCATTTCCGAATAATGGTTTCGATTTGAAGCACTTTTTCTCCATTTTATGCACTCCATTTCTTCAGAAATCTAGTCTAAATCATCAAGCCTAATAATTCAACACAAAAGTTTCGAAAAACTTCGACCGTGACTCGGTTTTTTTGAGCTCGAACTTCAAACCTCCCAGTTTAGGGTTTCGGTTTGAAGTAGTTTTTCACTTTTTTATAAACTCCATTTCTTCAAAATTCTATTCGAAATCATCAAGACTAATCATTTCCCATAAATGTTTTGAAAAACGTCGACCGTGACTCGGTTTTTTGATCACGTCCTTCCAACGTCCCAGTGTAGCATTTCCGAATAATGGTTTCGATTTGAAGCACTTTTTCTCCATTTTATGCACTCCATTTCTTCAGAAATCTAGTCTAAATCATCAAGCCTAATAATTCAACACAAAAGTTTCGAAAAACTTCGACCGTGACTCGGTTTTTTTGAGCTCGAACTTCAAACCTCCCAGTTTAGGGTTTCGGTTTGAAGTAGTTTTTCACTTTTTTATAAACTCCATTTCTTCAAAATTCTATTCGAAATCATCAAGACTAATCATTTCCCATAAATGTTTTGAAAAACGTCGACCGTGACTCGGTTTTTTGATCACGTCCTTCCAACGTCCCAGTGTAGCATTTCCGAATAATGGTTTCGATTTGAAGCACTTTTTCTCCATTTTATGCACTCCATTTCTTCAGAAATCTAGTCTAAATCATCAAGCCTAATAATTCAACACAAAAGTTTCGAAAAACTTCGACCGTGACTCGGTTTTTTTGAGCTCGAACTTCAAACCTCCCAGTTTAGGGTTTCGGTTTGAAGTAGTTTTTCACTTTTTTATAAACTCCATTTCTTCAAAATTCTATTCGAAATCATCAAGACTAATCATTTCCCATAAATGTTTTGAAAAACGTCGACCGTGACTCGGTTTTTTGATCACGTCCTTCCAACGTCCCAGTGTAGCATTTCCGAATAATGGTTTCGATTTGAAGCACTTTTTCTCCATTTTATGCACTCCATTTCTTCAGAAATCTAGTCTAAATCATCAAGCCTAATAATTCAACACAAAAGTTTCGAAAAACTTCGACCGTGACTCGGTTTTTTTGAGCTCGAACTTCAAACCTCCCAGTTTAGGGTTTCGGTTTGAAGTAGTTTTTCACTTTTTTATAAACTCCATTTCTTCAAAATTCTATTCGAAATCATCAAGACTAATCATTTCCCATAAATGTTTTGAAAAACGTCGACCGTGACTCGGTTTTTTGATCACGTCCTTCCAACGTCCCAGTGTAGCATTTCCGAATAATGGTTTCGATTTGAAGCACTTTTTCTCCATTTTATGCACTCCATTTCTTCAGAAATCTAGTCTAAATCATCAAGCCTAATAATTCCACACAAAAGTTTCGTAAATCGTCGACCGTGGCTCGGTTTTTTTGAGCTCGAACTTCAAACCTCCCAGTTTAGGGTTTCGGTTTGAAGTAGTTTTTCACTTTTTTATAAACTCCATTTCTTCAAAATTCTATTCGAAATCATCAAGACTAATCATTTCCCATAAAAGTTTTGAAAAACGTCGACCGTGACTCGGTTTTTTGATCACGTCCTTCCAACGTCCCAGTGTAGCATTTCCGAATAATGGTTTCGATTTGAAGCACTTTTTCTCCATTTTATGCACTCCATTTCTTCAGAAATCTATTCTAAATCATCAAGCCTAATAATTCAACACAAAAGTTTCGAAAAACTTCGACCGTGACTCGGTTTTTTTGAGCTCGAACTTCAAACCTCCCAGTTTAGGGTTTCGGTTTGAAGTAGTTTTTCACTTTTTTATAAACTCCATTTCTTCAAAATTCTATTCGAAATCATCAAGACTAATCATTTCCCATAAATGTTTTGAAAAACGTCGACCGTGACTCGGTTTTTTGATCACGTCCTTCCAACGTCCCAGTGTAGCATTTCCGAATAATGGTTTCGATTTGAAGCACTTTTTCTCCATTTTATGCACTCCATTTCTTCAGAAATCTAGTCTAAATCATCAAGCCTAATAATTCAACACAAAAGTTTCGAAAAACTTCGACCGTGACTCGGTTTTTTTGAGCTCGAACTTCAAACCTCCTAGTTTAGGGTTTCGGTTTGAAGTAGTTTTTCTCTTTTTTATAAACTCCATTTCTTCAAAATTCTATTCTAAATCATCAAGACTAATCATTTCCCATAAATGTTTTGAAAAACGTCGACCGTGACTCGGTTTTTTGATCACGTCCTTCAAACGTCCCAGTGTAGCGTTTCCGAATAATGGTTTCGATTTGAAGCACTTTTTCTCCATTTTATGCACTCCATTTCTTCAGAAATCTATTCTAAATCATCAAGCCTAATAATTCCACACAAAAGTTTCAAAAAACGTGGACTGTGGCTCGGTTTTGTTGAGCTCGAACTTCAAACCTCCCAATTTAGGGTTTCGGTTTGAAGTAGTTTTTCTCTTTTTTATAAACTCCATTTCTTAAAAATTCTATTCTAAATCATCAAGACTTATCACTTCCCACAAAAGTTTCGAAAAACGTCGACCGTGACTCGGTTTTTTGATCACGTCCTTCCAACGTCCCAGTGTAGCATTTCCGAATAATGGTTTCGATTTGAAGCACTTTTTCTCCATTTTATGCACTCCATTTCATCAGAAATCTATTCTAAATCATCAAGCCTAATAATTCCACACAAAAGTTTCGTAAATCGTTGACCGTGGCTCGATTTTTTTGAGCTCGAACTTCAAACCTCCGAGTTTAGGGTTTCGGTTTGAAGTAGTTTTTCTCTTTTTTATAAACTCCATTTCTTCAAAATTCTATTCGAAATCATCAAGACTAATCATTTCCCATAAAAGTTTTGAAAAACGTCGACCGTGACTCGGTTTTTTGATCACGTCCTTCCAACGTCCCAGTGTAGCATTTCCGAATAATGGTTTCGATTTGAAGCACTTTTTCTTCATTTTATGCACTCCATTTGTTCAGAAATCTATTCTAAATCATCAAGCCTAATAATTCCACACAACAGTTTCGAAAAACGTCGACCGTGGCTCGATTTTTTTGAGCTCGAACTTCAAACCTCCCAGTTTAGGGTTTCGGTTTGAAGTAGTTTTTCTCTTTTTTATAAACTCCATTAATTCAAAATTCTATTCTAAATCATCAAGACTAATCATTTCCCACAAAAGTTTCGAAAAACGTCGACCGTGACTCGGTTTTTTTGAGCTCGAACTCCAAACCTCCCAGTTTAGGGTTTCGGTTTGAAGTAGTTTTTCTCTTTTTTATAAATTCCATTAATTAAAAATTCTATTCTAAATCATCAGGATTAATTATTTCCCACAAAAGTTTCGAAAAACGTCGACCGTGATTCTGTTTTTTGATCACGTCCTTCAAATGTCCCAGTGTAGCATTTCTGTATAATGGTTTCGATTTGAAGCACTTTTTCTCCATTTTATGCACTCCATTTCTTCAGAAATCTAGTCTAAATCATCAAGCCTAATAATTCCACACAACAGTTTCGAAAAACGTCGACCGTGGCTCGGTTTTTTTGAGCTCGAACTTCAAACCTCCGAGTTTAGGGTTTCGGTTTGAAGTAGTTTTTCTCTTTTTTATAAACTCCATTTCTTCAAAATTCTATTCTAAATCATCAAGACTAATCATTTCCCACAAAAGTTTCGAAAAACGTCGACCGTGACTCGGTTTTTTGATCACGTCCTTCCAACGTCCCAGTGTAGCATTTCCGAATAATGGTTTCGATTTGAAGCACTTTTTCTCCATTTTATGCACTCCATTTCATCAGAAATCTATTCTAAATCATCAAGCCTAATAATTCCACACAAAAGTTTCGTAAATCGTCGACCTTGGCTCGATTTTTTTGAGCTCGAACTTCAAACCTCCGAGTTTAGGGTTTCGGTTTGAAGTAGTTTTTCTCTTTTTTATAAACTCCATTTCTTCAAAATTCTATTCGAAATCATCAAGACTAATCATTTCCCATAAAAGTTTTGAAAAACGTCGACCGTGACTCGGTTTTTTGATCACGTCCTTCCAACGTCCCAGTGTAGCATTTCCGAATAATGGTTTCGATTTGAAGCACTTTTTCTCCATTTTATGCACTCCATTTCTTCAGAAATCTATTCTTAATCATCAAGCCTAATAATTCCAAACAAAAGTTTCGAAAAACTTCGACCGTGACTCGGTTTTTTTGAGCTCGAACTTCAAATCTCCGAGTTTAGGGTTTCGGTTTGAAGTAGTTTTTCTCTTTTTATAAACTCCATTTCTTCAAAATTCTATTCGAAATCATCAAGACTAATCATTTCCCATAAAAGTTTTGAAAAACGTCGACCGTGACTCGGTTTTTTGATCACGTCCTTCCAACGTCCCAGTGTAGCATTTCCGAATAATGGTTTCGATTTGAAGCACTTTTTCT
>NW_019268660.1:99449-110433 GCF_002738365.1 Cucurbita moschata
TTCCCACAAAAGTTTCGAAAAACGTCGACCGTGACTCTGTTTTTTGATCACGTCCTTCAAATGTCCCAGTGTAGCGTTTCCGAATAATGGTTTCGATTTGAAGCACTTTTTCTCCATTTTATGCACTCCATTTCTTCAGAAATCTAGTCTAAATCATCAAGCCTAATAATTCAACACAAAAGTTTCGAAAAACTTCGACCGTGACTCGGTTTTTTTGAGCTCGAACTTCAAACCTCCCAGTTTAGGGTTTCGGTTTGAAGTAGTTTTTCTCTTTTTTATAAACTCCATTAATTCAAAATTCTATTCTAAATCATCAAGACTAATCATTTCCCATAAATGTTTTGAAAAACGTCGACCGTGACTCGGTTTTTTGATCACGTCCTTCCAACGTCCCAGTGTAGCGTTTCCGAATAATGGTTTCGATTTGAAGCACTTTTTCTCTATTTTATGCACTCCATTTCTTTGAAAATCTATTCCAAATCATCAAGCCTAATAATTCAACACAAAAGTTCCGAAAAACGTCGACCGTGACTCGGTTTTTTGATCACGTCCTTCCAACGTCCCAGTGTAGCGTTTCCGAATAATGGTTTCGATTTGAAGCACTTTTTCTCTATTTTATGCACTCCATTTCTTTGAAAATCTATTCCAAATCATCAAGCCTAATAATTCAACACAAAAGTTCCGAAAAACGTCGACCGTGACTCGGTTTTTTGATCACGTCCTTCCAACGTCCCAGTGTAGCGTTTCCGAATAATGGTTTCGATTTGAAGCACTTTTTCTCTATTTTATGCACTCCATTTCTTTGAAAATCTATTCCAAATCATCAAGCCTAATAATTCAACACAAAAGTTCCGAAAAACGTCGACCGTGACTCGGTTTTTTGATCACGTCCTTCCAACGTCCCAGTGTAGCGTTTCCGAATAATGGTTTCGATTTGAAGCACTTTTTCTCTATTTTATGCACTCCATTTCTTTGAAAATCTATTCCAAATCATCAAGCCTAATAATTCAACACAAAAGTTCCGAAAAACGTCGACCGTGACTCGGTTTTTTGATCACGTCCTTCCAACGTCCCAGTGTAGCGTTTCCGAATAATGGTTTCGATTTGAAGCACTTTTTCTCTATTTTATGCACTCCATTTCTTTGAAAATCTATTCCAAATCATCAAGCCTAATAATTCAACACAAAAGTTCCGAAAAACGTCGACCGTGACTCGGTTTTTTGATCACGTCCTTCCAACGTCCCAGTGTAGCGTTTCCGAATAATGGTTTCGATTTGAAGCACTTTTTCTCTATTTTATGCACTCCATTTCTTTGAAAATCTATTCCAAATCATCAAGCCTAATAATTCAACACAAAAGTTCCGAAAAACGTCGACCGTGACTCGGTTTTTTGATCACGTCCTTCCAACGTCCCAGTGTAGCGTTTCCGAATAATGGTTTCGATTTGAAGCACTTTTTCTCTATTTTATGCACTCCATTTCTTTGAAAATCTATTCCAAATCATCAAGCCTAATAATTCAACACAAAAGTTCCGAAAAACGTCGACCGTGACTCGGTTTTTTGATCACGTCCTTCCAACGTCCCAGTGTAGCGTTTCCGAATAATGGTTTCGATTTGAAGCACTTTTTCTCTATTTTATGCACTCCATTTCTTTGAAAATCTATTCCAAATCATCAAGCCTAATAATTCAACACAAAAGTTCCGAAAAACGTCGACCGTGACTCGGTTTTTTGATCACGTCCTTCCAACGTCCCAGTGTAGCGTTTCCGAATAATGGTTTCGATTTGAAGCACTTTTTCTCTATTTTATGCACTCCATTTCTTTGAAAATCTATTCCAAATCATCAAGCCTAATAATTCAACACAAAAGTTCCGAAAAACGTCGACCGTGACTCGGTTTTTTGATCACGTCCTTCCAACGTCCCAGTGTAGCGTTTCCGAATAATGGTTTCGATTTGAAGCACTTTTTCTCTATTTTATGCACTCCATTTCTTTGAAAATCTATTCCAAATCATCAAGCCTAATAATTCAACACAAAAGTTCCGAAAAACGTCGACCGTGACTCGGTTTTTTGATCACGTCCTTCCAACGTCCCAGTGTAGCGTTTCCGAATAATGGTTTCGATTTGAAGCACTTTTTCTCTATTTTATGCACTCCATTTCTTTGAAAATCTATTCCAAATCATCAAGCCTAATAATTCAACACAAAAGTTCCGAAAAACGTCGACCGTGACTCGGTTTTTTGATCACGTCCTTCCAACGTCCCAGTGTAGCGTTTCCGAATAATGGTTTCGATTTGAAGCACTTTTTCTCTATTTTATGCACTCCATTTCTTTGAAAATCTATTCCAAATCATCAAGCCTAATAATTCAACACAAAAGTTCCGAAAAACGTCGACCGTGACTCGGTTTTTTGATCACGTCCTTCCAACGTCCCAGTGTAGCGTTTCCGAATAATGGTTTCGATTTGAAGCACTTTTTCTCTATTTTATGCACTCCATTTCTTTGAAAATCTATTCCAAATCATCAAGCCTAATAATTCAACACAAAAGTTCCGAAAAACGTCGACCGTGACTCGGTTTTTTGATCACGTCCTTCCAACGTCCCAGTGTAGCGTTTCCGAATAATGGTTTCGATTTGAAGCACTTTTTCTCTATTTTATGCACTCCATTTCTTTGAAAATCTATTCCAAATCATCAAGCCTAATAATTCAACACAAAAGTTCCGAAAAACGTCGACCGTGACTCGGTTTTTTGATCACGTCCTTCCAACGTCCCAGTGTAGCGTTTCCGAATAATGGTTTCGATTTGAAGCACTTTTTCTCTATTTTATGCACTCCATTTCTTTGAAAATCTATTCCAAATCATCAAGCCTAATAATTCAACACAAAAGTTCCGAAAAACGTCGACCGTGACTCGGTTTTTTGATCACGTCCTTCCAACGTCCCAGTGTAGCGTTTCCGAATAATGGTTTCGATTTGAAGCACTTTTTCTCTATTTTATGCACTCCATTTCTTTGAAAATCTATTCCAAATCATCAAGCCTAATAATTCAACACAAAAGTTCCGAAAAACGTCGACCGTGACTCGGTTTTTTGATCACGTCCTTCCAACGTCCCAGTGTAGCGTTTCCGAATAATGGTTTCGATTTGAAGCACTTTTTCTCTATTTTATGCACTCCATTTCTTTGAAAATCTATTCCAAATCATCAAGCCTAATAATTCAACACAAAAGTTCCGAAAAACGTCGACCGTGACTCGGTTTTTTGATCACGTCCTTCCAACGTCCCAGTGTAGCGTTTCCGAATAATGGTTTCGATTTGAAGCACTTTTTCTCTATTTTATGCACTCCATTTCTTTGAAAATCTATTCCAAATCATCAAGCCTAATAATTCAACACAAAAGTTCCGAAAAACGTCGACCGTGACTCGGTTTTTTGATCACGTCCTTCCAACGTCCCAGTGTAGCGTTTCCGAATAATGGTTTCGATTTGAAGCACTTTTTCTCTATTTTATGCACTCCATTTCTTTGAAAATCTATTCCAAATCATCAAGCCTAATAATTCAACACAAAAGTTCCGAAAAACGTCGACCGTGACTCGGTTTTTTGATCACGTCCTTCCAACGTCCCAGTGTAGCGTTTCCGAATAATGGTTTCGATTTGAAGCACTTTTTCTCTTTTTTATAAACTCCGTTAATTAAAAATTCTATTCTAAATCATCAGGATTAATCATTTCCCACAAAAGTTTCGAAAAACGTCGACCGTGACTCTGTTTTTTGATCACGTCCTTCAAACGTCCCAGTGTAGCGTTTCCGAATAATGGTTTCGATTTGAAGCACTTTTTCTCTATTTTATGCACTCCATTTCTTTGAAAATCTATTCCAAATCATCAAGCCTAATAATTCAACACAAAAGTTCCGAAAAACGTCGACCGTGACTCGGTTTTTTGATCACGTCCTTCCAACGTCCCAGTGTAGCGTTTCCGAATAATGGTTTCGATTTGAAGCACTTTTTCTCTATTTTATGCACTCCATTTCTTTGAAAATCTATTCCAAATCATCAAGCCTAATAATTCAACACAAAAGTTCCGAAAAACGTCGACCGTGACTCGGTTTTTTGATCACGTCCTTCCAACGTCCCAGTGTAGCGTTTCCGAATAATGGTTTCGATTTGAAGCACTTTTTCTCTATTTTATGCACTCCATTTCTTTGAAAATCTATTCCAAATCATCAAGCCTAATAATTCAACACAAAAGTTCCGAAAAACGTCGACCGTGACTCGGTTTTTTGATCACGTCCTTCCAACGTCCCAGTGTAGCGTTTCCGAATAATGGTTTCGATTTGAAGCACTTTTTCTCTATTTTATGCACTCCATTTCTTTGAAAATCTATTCCAAATCATCAAGCCTAATAATTCAACACAAAAGTTCCGAAAAACGTCGACCGTGACTCGGTTTTTTGATCACGTCCTTCCAACGTCCCAGTGTAGCATTTCCGAATAATGGTTTCGATTTGAAGCACTTTTTCTCCATTTTATGCACTCCATTTCTTCAGAAATCTATTCTTAATCATCAAGCCTAATAATTCCAAACAAAAGTTTCGAAAAACTTCGACCGTGACTCGGTTTTTTTGAGCTCAAACTTCAAATCTCAAAGTTTAGGGTTTCGGTTTGAAGTAGTTTTTCTCTTTTTTATAAACTCCATTTCTTCAAAATTCTATTCTAAATCATCAGAACTAATCATTTCCCATAAAGGTTTCGAAAAACGTCGACCGTGACTCGGTTTTTTGATCACGTCCTTCAAACGTCCCAGTCTAGCGTTTCCGAATAATGGTTTCGATTTGAAGTACTTTTTCTCCATTTTATGCACTCCATTTCTTCAGAAATCTATTCTAAATCATCAAGCCTAATAATTCCACACAACAGTTTCAAAAAACGTCGACCGTGGCTCGATTTTTTTGAGCTCGAACTTCAAACCTCCCAGTTTAGGGTTTCGGTTTGAAGTAGTTTTTCTCTTTTTTATAAACTCCATTAATTCAAAATTCTATTCTAAATCATCAAGACTAATCATTTCCCACAAAAGTTTCGAAAAACGTCGACCGTGACTCGGTTTTTTGATCACGTCCTTCCAACGTCCCAGTGTAGCGTTTCCGAATAATGGTTTCGATTTGAAGCACTTTTTCTCCATTTTATGCACTCCATTTCATCAGAAATCTATTCTAAATCATCAAGCCTAATAATTCCACACAAAAGTTTCGTAAATCGTCGACCGTGGCTCGATTTTTTTGAGCTCGAACTTCAAACCTCCGAGTTTAGGGTTTCGGTTTGAAGTAATTTTTCTCTTTTTTATAAACTCCATTTCTTCAAAATTCTATTCTAAATCATCAAGACTAATCATTTCCCACAAAAGTTTCGAAAAACGTCGACCGTGACTCGGTTTTTTGATCATGTCCTTCAAACGTCCCAGTGTAGCGTTTTCGAAAAAGGGTTTCGATTTGAAGAACTTTTTCACCATTTTATGCACTCCATTTCTTTGTAAATCTATTCTAAATCATCATGCCTAATAATTCAACACAAAAGTTTCGAAAAACGTCGATTGTGACTCGGTTTTTTTGATCTCGAACTTCAAACCTCCTAGTTTAGGGTTTCGGTTTGAAGTAGTTTTTCTCTTTTTTATAAACTCATTTTCTTCAAAATTCTATTCTAAATCATTAAGACTAATAATTTCCCACAAAAGTTTCGAAAAACGTCGACCGTGACTCGGTTTTTTGATCACGTCCTTCAAACGTTCTAGTGTATCGATTGCGAATAATGGTTTCGATTTGAAGCACTTTTTCTCCATTTTATGCAAAACGTTCTAGTGTATCGATTGCGAATAATGGTTTCGATTTGAAGCACTTTTTCTCCATTTTATGCACTCCATTCTGCAGAAATCATTGCGAATAATGGTTTCGATTTGAAGCACTTTTTCTCCATTTTATGCACTCCATTCTGCAGAAATCTATTCTAAATCATCAAGCCTAATAATTCCACACAAAAGTTTCGAAAAACGTCGACCGTGGCTCGATTTTTTTGAGCTCGAACTTCAAACCTCCCAGTTTATGGTTTCGGTTTGAAGTAGGACCGTGGCTCGATTTTTTTGAGCTCGAACTTCAAACCTCCCAGTTTATGGTTTCGGTTTGAAGTAGATTTTCTCTTTTTTATAAACTCCATTAATTCAAAATTCTATTCTAAATCATCAAGACTAATCATTTCCCACAAAAGTTTCGAAAAACGTCGACCGTGACTCGGTTTTTTGATCACGTCCTTCCAACGTCCCAGTGTAGCGTTTTCGAATAATGGTTTCGATTTGAAGCACTTTTTCTCCATTTTATGCACTCCATTCTGCAGAAATCTATTCTAAATCATCAAGCCTAATAATTCCACACAAAAGTTTCGAAAAACGTCGACCGTGGCTCGATTTTTTTGAGCTCGAACTTCAAACCTCCGAGTTTAGGGTTTCGGTTTGAAGTAGTTTTTCTCTTTTTTATAAACTCCATTAATTCAAAATTCTATTCTAAATCATCAAGACTAATCATTTCCCACAAAAGTTTCGAAAAACGTCGACCGTGACTCGGTTTTTTGATCACGTCCTTCCAACGTCCCAGTGTAGCGTTTTCGGATAATGGTTTCGATTTGAAGCACTTTTTCTCCATTTTCTGCACTCCATTTCATCAGAAATCTATTTTAAATCATCAAGCTTAATAATTCCACACAAAAGTTTCGAAAATCGTCGACCGTGGCTCAATTTTTTTGAGCTCGAACTTCAAACCTCCGAGTTTAGGGTTTCGGTTTGAAGTAGTTTTTCTCTTTTTAATAAACTCCATTTCTTCAAAATTCTATTCTAAATCATCAAGACTAATCATTTCCCACAAAAGTTTCGAAAAATGTCGACCGTGACTCGGTTTTTTGATCACGTCCTTCAAACGTCCCAGTGTAGAGTTTTCGAAAAAGGGTTTCGATTTGAAGCACGTTTTCTCCATTTTATGCACTCCATTTCTTTGAAAATCTATTCTGAATCATCATGCCTAATAATTCAACACAAAAGTTTCGAAAAACGTCGACCGTGACTCGGTTTTTTTGATCTCGAACTTCAAACCTCCTAGTTTAGGGTTTCGGTTTGAAGTAGTTTTTCTCTTTTTTATAAACTCATTTTCTTCAAAATTCTATTCTAAATCATTAAGACTAATCATTTCCCACAAAAGTTTCGAAAAACGTCGACCGTGACTCGGTTTTTTTGATCTCGAACTTCAAACCTCCTAGTTTAGGGTTTCGGTTTGAAGTAGTTTTTCTCTTTTTTATAAACTCATTTTCTTCAAAATTCTATTCTAAATCATTAAGACTAATCATTTCCCACAAAAGTTTCGAAAAACGTCGACCGTGACTCGGTTTTTTTGATCTCGAACTTCAAACCTCCTAGTTTAGGGTTTCGGTTTGAAGTAGTTTTTCTCTTTTTTATAAACTCATTTTCTTCAAAATTCTATTCTAAATCATTAAGACTAATCATTTCCCACAAAAGTTTCGAAAAACGTCGACCGTGACTTGGTTTTTTGATCACGTCCTTCAAACGTCCCAATGTAGCGTTTCCGAATAATGGTTTCGATTTGAAGCACTTTTTCTCCATTTTATGCACTCCATTTCATCAGAAATCTATTCTAAATCATCAAGCCTAATAATTCCACACAAAAGTTTCGTAAATCGTCGACCGTGGCTCGATTTTTTTGAGCTCGAACTTCAAACCTCCGAGTTAAGGGTTTCGGTTTGAAGTAGTTTTTCTCTTTTTTATAAACTCCATTTCTTCAAAATTCTATTCTAAATCATTAAGACTAATCATTTCCCACAAAAGTTTCGAAAAACGTCGACCGTGACTCGGTTTTTTGATCAAGTCCTTCAAACGTCCCAGTGTAGCGTTTTCGAAAAAGGGTTTCGATTTGAAGAACTTTTTCACCATTTTATGCACTCCATTTCTTTGTAAATCTATTCTAAATCATCATGCCTAATTATTCAACACAAAAGTTTCGAAAAACGTCGATCGTGACTCGGTTTTTTTGATCTCGAACTTCAAACCTCCTAGTTTAGGGTTTCGGTTTGAAGTAGTTTTTCTCTTTTTTATAAACTCATTTTCTTCAAAATTCTATTCTAAATCATTAAGACTAATCATTTCCCACAAAAGTTTCGAAAAACGTCGACCGTGACTCGGTTTTTTGATCACGTCCTTCAAACGTTCTAGTGTATCGATTGCGAATAATGGTTTCGATTTGAAGCACTTTTTCTCCATTTTATGCACTCCATTCTGCAGAAATCAATTCTAAATCATCAAGCCTAATAATTCCACACAAAAGTTTCGAAAAACGTCGACCGTGGCTCGATTTTTTTGAGCTCGAACTTCAAACCTCCCAGTTTATGGTTTCGGTTTGAAGTAGTTTTTCTCTTCGATTTTTTTGAGCTCGAACTTCAAACCTCCCAGTTTATGGTTTCGGTTTGAAGTAGTTTTTCTCTTTTTTCTAAACTCCATTAATTCAAAATTCTATTCTAAATCATCAAGACTAATCATTTCCCACAAAAGTTTCGAAAAACGTCGACCGTGACTCGGTTTTTTGATCACGTCCTTCCAACGTCCCAGTGTAGCATTTCCGAATAATGGTTTCGATTTGAAGCACTTTTTCTCCATTTTATGCACTCCATTTCATCAGAAATCTATTCTAAATCATCAAGCCTAATAATTCCACACAAAAGTTTCGAAAAACGTCGACCGTGGCTCGATTTTTTTGAGCTCGAACTTCAAACCTCCCAGTTTAGGGTTTCGGTTTGAAGTAGTTTTTCTCTTTTTTATAAACTCCATTACTTCAAAATTCTATTCGAAATCATCAAGACTAATCATTTCCCATAAAAGTTTTGAAAAACGTCGACCGTGACTCGGTTTTTTGATCACGTCCTTCCAACGTCCCAGTGTAGCATTTTCGGATAATGGTTTCGATTTGAAGCACTTTTTCTCCATTTTATGCACTCCATTTCATCAGAAATCTATTCTAAATCATCAAGCCTAATAATTCCACACAAAAGTTTCGAAAATCGTCGACCGTGGCTCGATTTTTTTTTGCTTCAACTTCAAACCTCCCAGTTTAGGGTTTCGGTTTGAAGTAGTTTTTCTCTTTTTTATAAACTCCATTTCTTCAAAATTCTATTCTAAATCATCAAGACTAATCATTTCCCATAAAAGTTTTGAAAAACGTCGACCGTGACTCGGTTTTTTGATCACTTCCTTCGAACCTCCCAGTGTAGGGTTTTCGAATAAGGGTTTCGATTTGAAGCACTTTTTCTCTATTTTATGCACTCCATTTCTTTGAAAATCTATTCTAAATCATCAAGCCTAATAATTCAACACAAAAGTTTCGAAAAACGTCGACCGTGACTCGGTTTTTTTGAGCTCGAACTTCAAACCTCCCAGTTTAGGGTTTCGGTTTGAAGTAGTTTTTCTCTTTTTTATAAACTCCATTTCTTCAAAATTCTATTCTAAATCCTCAAGGCTAATCATTTCTCATAAATGTTTTGATCACTTCCTTCTAACCTCCCAGTGTAGGGTTTTCGAATAAGGGTTTCGATTTGAAGCACTTTTTCTCTATTTTATGCACTCCATTTCTTTGAAAATCATTTCTAAATGATTAAGCCAAATAATTCAACACAAAAGTTTCGAAAAACGTCGACTGTATCTCGGTTTTTTTGAGTTCGAACTTCAAACATCCCAGTTTAGGGTATCGGTTTGAAGTAGTTTTTCTCTTTTTTATAAACTCCATTTCTTCAAAATTTTATCCTAAATAATCAAGACTAATCATTTCCCATAAAAGTTTTGAAAAACGTCGACCGTGACTCGGTTTTTTGATCACTTCCTTCGAACCTCCCAGTGTAGGGTTTTCGAATAAGGGTTTCGATTTGAAGCACTTTTTCTCTATTTTATGCACTCCATTTCTTTGAAAATCTATTCCAAATCATCAAGCCTAATAATTCAACACAAAAGTTTCGAAAAACGTCGACCGTGACTCGGTTTTTTTGAGCTCGAACTTCAAACCTCCCAGTTTAGGGTTTCGGTTTGAAGTAGTTTTTCTCTTTTTTATAAACTCCATTTCTTCAAAATTCTATTCTAAATCATCAAGACTAATCATTTCCCATAAAAGTTTTGAAAAACGTCGACCGTGACTCGGTTTTTTGATCACTTCCTTCGAACCTCCCAGTGTAGGGTTTTCGAATAAGGGTTTCGATTTGAAGCACTTTTTCTCTATTTTATGCACTCCATTTCTTTGAAAATCTATTCTAAATCATCAAGCCTAATAATTCAACACAAAAGTTTCGAAAAACGTCGACCGTGACTTGGTTTTTTTGAGCTCGAACTTCAAACCTCCCAGTTTAGGGTTTCGGTTTGAAGTAGTTTTTCTCTTTTTTATAAACTCCATTTCTTCAAAATTCTATTCTAAATCCTCAAGGCTAATCATTTCCCATAAATGTTTTGATCACTTCCTTCGAACCTCCCTGTGTAGGGTTTTCGAATAAGGGTTTCGATTTGAAGCACTTTTTCTCTATTTTATGCACTCCATTTCTTTGAAAATCTATTCCAAATCATCAAGCCTAATAATTCAACACAAAAGTTCCGAAAAACGTCGACCGTGCCTCGGTTTTTGTGAGCTTCAACTTCAAACTTCCCAGTTTAGGGTTTCGGTTTGAAGTAGTTTTTCTCTTTTTTATAAACTCCGTTTCTTCAAAATTCTGTTCTAAATCATCAAGATTAATCATTTCCCACAAAAGTTTCGAAAAACGTCGACCGTCAATCGTTTTTTGATCACGTCCTTCAAACGACCCAGTGTAGCGTTTACGAATAATGGTTTCGATTTGAAGCACTTTTTCTCCATTTTATGCACTCCAATTCTTCAGAAATCTATTCTAAATCATCAAGCCTAATAATT
>NW_019268660.1:110522-110819 GCF_002738365.1 Cucurbita moschata
GTTTTCGAATAAGGGTTTCGATTTGAAGCACTTTTTCTCTATTTTATGCACTCCATTTCTTTGAAAATCATTTCTAAATCATTAAGCCAAATAATTCAACACAAAAGTTTCGAAAAACGTCGACAGTGGCTCGGTTTTTGTGATCTTCAACTTCAAACCTCCCAGTTTAGGGTTTTGGTTTGAAGTAGTTTTTCTCTTTTTTATAAACTCCATTTCTTCAAAATTCTATTCTAAATCATCAAGACTAATCATTTCCAATAAAAGTTTTGTAAAACGTCGACCGTGACTCGGTTTTTT
>NW_019268661.1:0-32500 GCF_002738365.1 Cucurbita moschata
AACGAGCAAGTTTAGGGTTTCCAAATTAGGGTTTCGATTTAAAGCACACTTTCTCTGATTTATGCACTATGTTTCTTGGAAATTACATCCTAAATCATCAGGCGTAATCATTCCAAACAAAAGTTTCGAAGAACGTCGACCGTGACTCGGTTTTTTAAATACGTAGTTCAAACGTCCCAGTTTAGGGTTTCCAAATTAGGGTTTCGATTTCAAGCACACTATATCTGTTCTATGCACTGTGTTTCTTTGCAATTATATCCTAAATCATCGGGCGTAATCATTCAAAACAAAAGTTTCGAAGAGCGTCGACCGTGACTCGGTTTTTTAAATACGTAGTTCGAACGAGCAAGTTTAGGGTTTCCAAATTAGGGTTTCGATTTCAAGCACACTATATCTGTTCTATGCACTGTGTTTCTTTGCAATTATATCCTAAATCATCGGGCGTAATCATTCAAAACAAAAGTTTCGAAGAGCGTCGACCGTGACTCGGTTTTTTAAATACGTAGTTCGAACGAGCAAGTTTAGGGTTTCCAAATTAGGGTTTCGATTTCAAGCACACTATATCTGTTCTATGCACTGTGTTTCTTTGCAATTATATCCTAAATCATCGGGCGTAATCATTCAAAACAAAAGTTTCGAAGAGCGTCGACCGTGACTCGGTTTTTTAAATACGTAGTTCGAACGAGCAAGTTTAGGGTTTCCAAATTAGGGTTTCGATTTCAAGCACACTATATCTGTTCTATGCACTGTGTTTCTTTGCAATTATATCCTAAATCATCGGGCGTAATCATTCAAAACAAAAGTTTCGAAGAGCGTCGACCGTGACTCGGTTTTTTAAATACGTTGTTCAAACGTCCGAGTTTAGGGTTTCCAAATTTGGGTTTCGATTTCAAGCACACTATATCTGTTTTATGCGCTGTGTTTCTTTGAAATTATATCCTAAATCATCAGGCGTACTCATTCCAAACAAAAGTTTCGAAGAGCGTCGACCGTGACTCGGTTTTTTAAATACGTAGTTCAAACGTCCAAGTTTAGGGTTTCCAAATTAGGGTTTCGATTTCAAGCACACTATATCTGTTTTATGCACTGTGTTTCTTTGAAATTATATCCTAAATCATCAGGCGTAATCATTCCAAACAAAAGTTTCGAAGAACGTCGACCGTGACTCGGTTTTTTCAATACGTTGTTCAAACGTCCAAGTTTAGGGTTTCCAAATTAGGGTTTCGATTTCAAGCACACTATATCTGTTTTATGCGCTATGTTTCTTTGAAATTATATCCTAAATCATCGGGCGTACTCATTCAAAAAAATAGTTTCGAAGAACGTCGACCGTGACTCGGTTTTTTAAATACGTAGTTAAAACGTCCCAGTTTAGGGTTTCCAAATTAGGGTTTCGATTTAAAGCACACTTTCTTTGTTTTATGCACTGTGTTTCTTTGAAATTATATCCTAAATCATCAGGCGTAATCATTCCAAACAAAAGTTTCGAAGAACGTCGACCGTGACTCGGTTTTTTAAATACGTAGTTCGAACGAGCAAGTTTAGGGTTTCCAAATTAGGGTTTCGATTTAAAGCACACTTTCTCTTATTTATGCACTATGTTTCTTGGAAATTACATCCTAAATCATCAGGCGTAATCATTCCAAACAAAAGTTTCGAAGAACGTCGACCGTGACTCGGTTTTTTAAATACGTAGTTCAAACGTCCCAGTTTAGGGTTTCCAAATTATGGTTTCGATTTCAAGCACACTATATCTTTTCTATGCACTGTGTTTCTTTGCAATTATATCCTAAATCATCGGGCGTAATCATTCAAAACAAAAGTTTCGAAGAACGTCGACCGTGACTCGGTTTTTTAAATACTTAGTTCAAACGTCCCAGTTTAGGGTTTCCAAGTTATGCTTTCGATTTAAAACACACTTTCTCTTTTTTTGCACTGTGTTTCTTTGAAATTATATCCTAAATCATCAGGCGTAATCATTCCAAACAAAAGTTTCGAAGAACGTCGACCGTGACTCGGTTTTTTAAATACGTAGTTCAAACGTCCCAGTTTAGGGTTTCCAAATTAGGGTTTCGATTTAAAGCACACTTTCTCTGTTTTATGCACTGTGTTTCTTTGAAATTATATCCTAAATCATCAGGCGTAATAATTCCAAACAAAAGTTTCGAAGAACGTCGACCGTGACTCGGTTTTTTAAATACGTAGTTCAAACGTCCCAGTTTAGGGTTTCAAATTATTGTTTCAATTTAAAGCACACTTTCTTTGTTTTAGGCACTGTGTTTCTTTGAAATTATATTAGAAATCTTCAGGCCTAATCATTCCAAACAAAAGTTTCGAAGAACGTCGATTGTGACACGGTTTTTTGAGTACGTTGTTCAAACGTCCCAGTTTAGTGTTTCCGAATTAGGGTTTCGATTAAAGCACACTTTCTCTGTTTTATGCACTGTGTTTCTTTGAAAATATATCCTAAATCATCCGGCCTTATCATTCCACATAAAAGTTTCTTAGAACGTCGACCGTGACAGTTTAGGGTTCTTAATTAGGGTTTGGATTTAAAGCACACTTTCTCTGTTTTATGCACTGTGTTTCTTTGAAATTATATCCTAAATCATAAGGCCTAATAATTCCACTGTCGACCGTGACTCGGTTGTTTTAGTACGTAGTCCAAACGTCCCAGTTTAGGGTTTCCAAATTACGGTTTCGATTTAAAGCACACTTTCTCTATTTTATGCACTGTGTTTCTTTGAAAATATATCCTCAATCATCGGGCCTTATCATTCAAACCAAAATTTTCGAACAACGTCGAACGTGACTCGAATTTTTAGGTACGTACTTCCAACGTCCAGGTTTAAGGTTCCGAATTAGGGTTTCGATTTAAAGCACACTCTCTCTGTTTTATGCACTGTATTTCTTTGAAATTATGTCCTAAATCATCAAGCCGAATCATTCCAAACAAAAGTTTCGAAGAACGTCGACCGTGACTTGATTTTTTAAATACGTAGTTCAAACGTCCTAGTTACGGTTTCCAAATTATGGTTTCGATTTAAAACACACTTTCTCTGTTTTATGCACTGTGTTTCTTTGAAAATATATCCTAAATCATCAGGCCTTATCATTCCAAATAAAAGTTTCGTAGAACGTCGACCGTGACTCGGTTGTTTTAGTACGTAGTTCAAACGTCCCCATTTAGGGTTCCGAATTAGGGTTTCGATTTAAAGCACACTTTCTCTTTTTTATGCACTGTGTTTCTTTGAAATTAAATCCTAAATCATCAGGACGAATCA
This sequence comes from Cucurbita moschata, assembly GCF_002738365.1. Classification (NCBI taxonomy): domain Eukaryota; kingdom Viridiplantae; phylum Streptophyta; class Magnoliopsida; order Cucurbitales; family Cucurbitaceae; genus Cucurbita; species Cucurbita moschata. The sequence continues at coordinate 3,285 of NW_019268661.1, forward strand.
ATCCAAACAAAAGTTTCGAAGAACGTCGACCGTGATCCGATTTTTTAAATACGTAGTTCGAACGACCCAGTTTAGGGTTTCCAAATTAGGATTTCGATTTAAAACACACTTTCTCTGTTTTATGCACTGTGTTTCTTGGAAATTATATCCTAAATCATCAGGCCTAATCATTCAAACCCAAATTTTCGAAGAACGTCGACCGTGACTCGGTAGTTTTAGTATGTTGTTCAAACGTCCCAGTTTAAGGTTCCGAATTAGGGTTTCGATTTAAAGCACACTTTCTCTGTTTTATGCACTGTGTTTCTTTGAAATTATATCCTAAATAACCAGGCCTTATCATTCCACATAAAAGTTTCTTAGAACGTCGACCGTGACTCGGTTGTTTTACTACGTAGTTCAAACGTCCTAGTTTAGGGTTCCGAATTAGGGTTTCGATTTAAAGCACACTTTCTCTGTTTTATTCACTGTGTTTCTTTGAAATTATATCCTTAATCATCAGTCCTAATCATTCCAAACAAAAGTTTCGAAGAACGTCGACCGTGACTCGGTTTTTTGAGTATGTAGTTCAAACGTCCTAGTTTAGGGTTTCCTAATTAGGGTTCAATTTAAAGCACACCTTCTCTTTTTTGTGCACTGTGTTTCTTTGAAATTATATCCTAAATCATCAGGTCTAATCATTCCAAACAAAAGTTTCGAAGAACGTCGACCGTGACTCGGTTTTTTAAGTACGTAGTTCGAACGTCCCAGTTTAGGGTTTCCAAATTAGGGTTCGACCGTGACTCGGTTTTTTAAGTACGTAGTTCGAACGTCCCAGTTTAGGGTTTCCAAATTAGGGTTTCGATTTAAAGCAAACTTTCTCTTTTTTATCAACTGTGTTTCTTTGAAAATATATCCTAAATCATCAGGCCTAATCATTCCACACAAAAGTTTCGAAGAACGTCGACCGTGACTCGGTTTTTTAAATACGTAGTTCAAACGTCCCAGTTTAAAGTTCCAAATTAGGGTTTCGATTTAAAACACAATTTCTCTATTTTATGCACTATGTTTCTTTGAAATTATATCCTAAATCATCAGGCCTAATCATTCCAAACAAAAGTTTCGAAGAACGTCGACCGTGACTCGGTTTTTTAAATACGTAGTTCAAACGTCCAAGTTTAGGGTTTCCAAATTAGGGTTTCGATTTAAAGCACACTTTCTCTGTTTTATGCACTGTGTTTCTTTGAAATTATATCCTAAATCATCAGGCGTAATAATTCCAAACAAAAGTTTCGAAGAACGTCGACCGTGACTCGGTTTTTTAAATACGTAGTTCAAACGTCCAAGTTTAGGGTTTCCAAATTAGGGTTTCGATTTAAAGCACACTTTCTCTGTTTTATGCACTGTGTTTCTTTGAAATTATATCCTAAATCATCAGGCGTAATAATTCCAAACAAAAGTTTCGAAGAACGTCGACCGTGACTCGGTTTTTTAAATACGTAGTTCAAACGTCCAAGTTTAGGGTTTCCAAATTAGGGTTTCGATTTAAAGCACACTTTCTCTGTTTTATGCACTGTGTTTCTTTGAAATTATATCCTAAATCATCAGGCGTAATAATTCCAAACAAAAGTTTCGAAGAACGTCGACCGTGACTCGGTTTTTTAAATACGTAGTTCAAACGTCCAAGTTTAGGGTTTCCAAATTAGGGTTTCGATTTAAAGCACACTTTCTCTGTTTTATGCACTGTGTTTCTTTGAAATTATATCCTAAATCATCAGGCGTAATAATTCCAAACAAAAGTTTCGAAGAACGTCGACCGTGACTCGGTTTTTTAAATACGTAGTTCAAACGTCCAAGTTTAGGGTTTCCAAATTAGGGTTTCGATTTAAAGCACACTTTCTCTGTTTTATGCACTGTGTTTCTTTGAAATTATATCCTAAATCATCAGGCGTAATAATTCCAAACAAAAGTTTCGAAGAACGTCGACCGTGACTCGGTTTTTTAAATACGTAGTTCAAACGTCCAAGTTTAGGGTTTCCAAATTAGGGTTTCGATTTAAAGCACACTTTCTCTGTTTTATGCACTGTGTTTCTTTGAAATTATATCCTAAATCATCAGGCGTAATAATTCCAAACAAAAGTTTCGAAGAACGTCGACCGTGACTCGGTTTTTTAAATACGTAGTTCAAACGTCCAAGTTTAGGGTTTCCAAATTAGGGTTTCGATTTAAAGCACACTTTCTCTGTTTTATGCACTGTGTTTCTTTGAAATTATATCCTAAATCATCAGGCGTAATAATTCCAAACAAAAGTTTCGAAGAACGTCGACCGTGACTCGGTTTTTTAAATACGTAGTTCAAACGTCCAAGTTTAGGGTTTCCAAATTAGGGTTTCGATTTAAAGCACACTTTCTCTGTTTTATGCACTGTGTTTCTTTGAAATTATATCCTAAATCATCAGGCGTAATAATTCCAAACAAAAGTTTCGAAGAACGTCGACCGTGACTCGGTTTTTTAAATACGTAGTTCAAACGTCCAAGTTTAGGGTTTCCAAATTAGGGTTTCGATTTAAAGCACACTTTCTCTGTTTTATGCACTGTGTTTCTTTGAAATTATATCCTAAATCATCAGGCGTAATAATTCCAAACAAAAGTTTCGAAGAACGTCGACCGTGACTCGGTTTTTTAAATACGTAGTTCAAACGTCCAAGTTTAGGGTTTCCAAATTAGGGTTTCGATTTAAAGCACACTTTCTCTGATTTATGCACTGTGTTTCTTTGAAATTATATCCTAAATCATCAGGCGTAATCATTCCAAACAAAAGTTTCGAAGAACGTCGACCGTGACTCGGTTTTTTAAATACGTAGTTCAAACGTCCAAGTTTAGGGTTTCCAAATTAGGGTTTCGATTTAAAGCACACTTTCTCTGTTTTATGCACTGTGTTTCTTTGAAATTATATCCTAAATCATCAGGCGTAATAATTCCAAACAAAAGTTTCGAAGAACGTCGACCGTGACTCGGTTTTTTAAATACGTAGTTCAAACGTCCAAGTTTAGGGTTTCCAAATTAGGGTTTCGATTTAAAGCACACTTTCTCTGTTTTATGCACTGTGTTTCTTTGAAATTATATCCTAAATCATCAGGCGTAATAATTCCAAACAAAAGTTTCGAAGAACGTCGACCGTGACTCGGTTTTTTAAATACGTAGTTCAAACGTCCAAGTTTAGGGTTTCCAAATTAGGGTTTCGATTTAAAGCACACTTTCTCTGTTTTATGCACTGTGTTTCTTTGAAATTATATCCTAAATCATCAGGCGTAATAATTCCAAACAAAAGTTTCGAAGAACGTCGACCGTGACTCGGTTTTTTAAATACGTAGTTCAAACGTCCAAGTTTAGGGTTTCCAAATTAGGGTTTCGATTTAAAGCACACTTTCTCTGTTTTATGCACTGTGTTTCTTTGAAATTATATCCTAAATCATCAGGCGTAATAATTCCAAACAAAAGTTTCGAAGAACGTCGACCGTGACTCGGTTTTTTAAATACGTAGTTCAAACGTCCAAGTTTAGGGTTTCCAAATTAGGGTTTCGATTTAAAGCACACTTTCTCTGTTTTATGCACTGTGTTTCTTTGAAATTATATCCTAAATCATCAGGCGTAATAATTCCAAACAAAAGTTTCGAAGAACGTCGACCGTGACTCGGTTTTTTAAATACGTAGTTCAAACGTCCAAGTTTAGGGTTTCCAAATTAGGGTTTCGATTTAAAGCACACTTTCTCTGTTTTATGCACTGTGTTTCTTTGAAATTATATCCTAAATCATCAGGCGTAATAATTCCAAACAAAAGTTTCGAAGAACGTCGACCGTGACTCGGTTTTTTAAATACGTAGTTCAAACGTCCAAGTTTAGGGTTTCCAAATTAGGGTTTCGATTTAAAGCACACTTTCTCTGTTTTATGCACTGTGTTTCTTTGAAATTATATCCTAAATCATCAGGCGTAATAATTCCAAACAAAAGTTTCGAAGAACGTCGACCGTGACTCGGTTTTTTAAATACGTAGTTCAAACGTCCAAGTTTAGGGTTTCCAAATTAGGGTTTCGATTTAAAGCACACTTTCTCTGTTTTATGCACTGTGTTTCTTTGAAATTATATCCTAAATCATCAGGCGTAATAATTCCAAACAAAAGTTTCGAAGAACGTCGACCGTGACTCGGTTTTTTAAATACGTAGTTCAAACGTCCAAGTTTAGGGTTTCCAAATTAGGGTTTCGATTTAAAGCACACTTTCTCTGTTTTATGCACTGTGTTTCTTTGAAATTATATCCTAAATCATCAGGCGTAATAATTCCAAACAAAAGTTTCGAAGAACGTCGACCGTGACTCGGTTTTTTAAATACGTAGTTCAAACGTCCAAGTTTAGGGTTTCCAAATTAGGGTTTCGATTTAAAGCACACTTTCTCTGTTTTATGCACTGTGTTTCTTTGAAATTATATCCTAAATCATCAGGCGTAATAATTCCAAACAAAAGTTTCGAAGAACGTCGACCGTGACTCGGTTTTTTAAATACGTAGTTCAAACGTCCAAGTTTAGGGTTTCCAAATTAGGGTTTCGATTTAAAGCACACTTTCTCTGTTTTATGCACTGTGTTTCTTTGAAATTATATCCTAAATCATCAGGCGTAATAATTCCAAACAAAAGTTTCGAAGAACGTCGACCGTGACTCGGTTTTTTAAATACGTAGTTCAAACGTCCAAGTTTAGGGTTTCCAAATTAGGGTTTCGATTTAAAGCACACTTTCTCTGATTTATGCACTGTGTTTCTTGGAAATTATATCCTAAATCATCAGGCGTAATCATTCCAAACAAAAGTTTCGAAGAACGTCGACCGTGACTCGGTTTTTTAAATACGTAGTTCAAACGTCCAAGTTTAGGGTTTCCAAATTAGGGTTTCGATTTAAAGCACACTTTCTCTGTTTTATGCACTGTGTTTCTTTGAAATTATATCCTAAATCATCAGGCGTAATAATTCCAAACAAAAGTTTCGAAGAACGTCGACCGTGACTCGGTTTTTTAAATACGTAGTTCAAACGTCCAAGTTTAGGGTTTCCAAATTAGGGTTTCGATTTAAAGCACACTTTCTCTGTTTTATGCACTGTGTTTCTTTGAAATTATATCCTAAATCATCAGGCGTAATAATTCCAAACAAAAGTTTCGAAGAACGTCGACCGTGACTCGGTTTTTTAAATACGTAGTTCAAACGTCCAAGTTTAGGGTTTCCAAATTAGGGTTTCGATTTAAAGCACACTTTCTCTGATTTATGCACTGTGTTTCTTGGAAATTATATCCTAAATCATCAGGCGTAATCATTCCAAACAAAAGTTTCGAAGAACGTCGACCGTGACTCGGTTTTTTAAATACGTAGTTCAAACGTCCAAGTTTAGGGTTTCCAAATTAGGGTTTCGATTTAAAGCACACTTTCTCTGTTTTATGCACTGTGTTTCTTTGAAATTATATCCTAAATCATCAGGCGTAATAATTCCAAACAAAAGTTTCGAAGAACGTCGACCGTGACTCGGTTTTTTAAATACGTAGTTCAAACGTCCAAGTTTAGGGTTTCCAAATTAGGGTTTCGATTTAAAGCACACTTTCTCTGTTTTATGCACTGTGTTTCTTTGAAATTATATCCTAAATCATCAGGCGTAATAATTCCAAACAAAAGTTTCGAAGAACGTCGACCGTGACTCGGTTTTTTAAATACGTAGTTCAAACGTCCAAGTTTAGGGTTTCCAAATTAGGGTTTCGATTTAAAGCACACTTTCTCTGTTTTATGCACTGTGTTTCTTTGAAATTATATCCTAAATCATCAGGCGTAATAATTCCAAACAAAAGTTTCGAAGAACGTCGACCGTGACTCGGTTTTTTAAATACGTAGTTCAAACGTCCAAGTTTAGGGTTTCCAAATTAGGGTTTCGATTTAAAGCACACTTTCTCTGTTTTATGCACTGTGTTTCTTTGAAATTATATCCTAAATCATCAGGCGTAATAATTCCAAACAAAAGTTTCGAAGAACGTCGACCGTGACTCGGTTTTTTAAATACGTAGTTCAAACGTCCAAGTTTAGGGTTTCCAAATTAGGGTTTCGATTTAAAGCACACTTTCTCTGTTTTATGCACTGTGTTTCTTTGAAATTATATCCTAAATCATCAGGCGTAATAATTCCAAACAAAAGTTTCGAAGAACGTCGACCGTGACTCGGTTTTTTAAATACGTAGTTCAAACGTCCAAGTTTAGGGTTTCCAAATTAGGGTTTCGATTTAAAGCACACTTTCTCTGATTTATGCACTGTGTTTCTTGGAAATTATATCCTAAATCATCAGGCGTAATCATTCCAAACAAAAGTTTCGAAGAACGTCGACCGTGACTCGGTTTTTTAAATACGTAGTTCAAACGTCCAAGTTTAGGGTTTCCAAATTAGGGTTTCGATTTAAAGCACACTTTCTCTGTTTTATGCACTGTGTTTCTTTGAAATTATATCCTAAATCATCAGGCGTAATAATTCCAAACAAAAGTTTCGAAGAACGTCGACCGTGACTCGGTTTTTTAAATACGTAGTTCAAACGTCCAAGTTTAGGGTTTCCAAATTAGGGTTTCGATTTAAAGCACACTTTCTCTGTTTTATGCACTGTGTTTCTTTGAAATTATATCCTAAATCATCAGGCGTAATAATTCCAAACAAAAGTTTCGAAGAACGTCGACCGTGACTCGGTTTTTTAAATACGTAGTTCAAACGTCCAAGTTTAGGGTTTCCAAATTAGGGTTTCGATTTAAAGCACACTTTCTCTGTTTTATGCACTGTGTTTCTTTGAAATTATATCCTAAATCATCAGGCGTAATAATTCCAAACAAAAGTTTCGAAGAACGTCGACCGTGACTCGGTTTTTTAAATACGTAGTTCAAACGTCCAAGTTTAGGGTTTCCAAATTAGGGTTTCGATTTAAAGCACACTTTCTCTGTTTTATGCACTGTGTTTCTTTGAAATTATATCCTAAATCATCAGGCGTAATAATTCCAAACAAAAGTTTCGAAGAACGTCGACCGTGACTCGGTTTTTTAAATACGTAGTTCAAACGTCCAAGTTTAGGGTTTCCAAATTAGGGTTTCGATTTAAAGCACACTTTCTCTGTTTTATGCACTGTGTTTCTTTGAAATTATATCCTAAATCATCAGGCGTAATAATTCCAAACAAAAGTTTCGAAGAACGTCGACCGTGACTCGGTTTTTTAAATACGTAGTTCAAACGTCCGAGTTTAGGGTTTCCGTATTAGGGTTTCGATTTAAAGCACACTTTCTCTGTTTTATGCACTGTGTTTCTTTTAAATTATATCCTAAATCTTCACGCCTAATCATTACTAACAAAAGTTTCGAGGAACGTCGACCGTGACTCGGTTTTTTAAATACGTAGTTCAAACGTCCTAGTTTTGGGTTTCCAAATTAGGGTATCGATTTAAAGCACACTTTCTCTGCTTTATGCACTAAGTTTCTTTGAAATTATATCCTAAATAATCAGGCCTAATCATTCAAAATCAAAGTTTCGAAGAACGTCAACCGTGACTTGGTTTTCTAAATACGTAGTTCAAACGTCCTAGTTTAGGGTTTCCAAATAAGGATTTCGATTTAAAACACACTTTCTCTGTTTTATGCACTGTATTTCTTTGAAATTTTATCATAAATCATCAATTCTAGTCATTCCAAACAAAAGTTTCGAAGAACGTCGACCGTGACTCGGTTTTTTAAATACGTAGTTCAAACGTCCAAGTTTAGGGTTTCCAAATTAGGGTTTCGATTTCAAGCACACTATATCTGTTTTATGCACTGTGTTTCTTTGAAATTATATCCTAAATCATCACGCCTAATCATTCCAAACAAAAGTTTCGAAGAACGTCGACCGTGACTCGGTTTTTTAAATACGTAGTTCAAACGTCCGAGTTTAGGGTTTCCGAATTAGGGTTTCGATTTAAAGCACACTTTCTCTGTTTTATGCACTGTGTTTCTTTGAAATTATATCCTAAATCATCACGCCTAATCATTCCAAACAAAAGTTTCGAAGAACGTCGACCGTGACTCGGTTTTTTAAATACGTAGTTCAAACGTCCTAGTTTTGGGTTTCCAAATTAGGGTATCGATTTAAAGCACACTTTCTCTGCTTTATGCACTAAGTTTCTTTGAAATTATATCCTAAATAATCAGGCCTAATCATTCAAAATCAATGTTTCGAAGAACGTCAACCGTGACTTGGTTTTCTAAATACGTAGTTCAAACGTCCTAGTTTAGGGTTTCCAAATAATGATTTCGATTTAAAACACACTTTCTCTGTTTTATGCACTGTGTTTCTTTGAAAATATATCCTAAATCATCGGACGTAATCATTCCAAACAAAAGTTTCGAAGAACGTCGATTGTGACTCAGTTTTTTAAATACGTAGTTCAAACGTCCGAGTTTAGGGTTTCCGAATTAGGGTTTCGATTTAAAGCACGCTTTCTCTGTTTTATGCACTGTGTTTCTTTGAAAATATATCCTAAATCATCGGACGTAATCATTCCAAACAAAAGTTTCGAAGAACGTCGATTGTGACTCAGTTTTTTAAATACGTAGTTCAAACGTCCGAGTTTAGGGTTTCCGAATTAGGGTTTCGATTTAAAGCACGCTTTCTCTGTTTTATGCACTGTGTTTCTTTGAAAATATATCCTAAATCATCGGACGTAATCATTCCAAACAAAAGTTTCGAAGAACGTCGATTGTGACTCAGTTTTTTAAATACGTAGTTCAAACGTCCGAGTTTAGGGTTTCCGAATTAGGGTTTCGATTTAAAGCACGCTTTCTCTGTTTTATGCACTGTGTTTCTTTGAAAATATATCCTAAATCATCGGACGTAATCATTCCAAACAAAAGTTTCGAAGAACGTCGATTGTGACTCAGTTTTTTAAATACGTAGTTCAAACGTCCGAGTTTAGGGTTTCCGAATTAGGGTTTCGATTTAAAGCACGCTTTCTCTGTTTTATGCACTGTGTTTCTTTGAAAATATATCCTAAATCATCAGGCTTAATCATTCCAAAAAAAAGTTTCGAAGAACTTCGACCGTGACTTAGTTGTTTTAGTACGTAGTTCAAACGTCCTAGTTTAGGGTTCCAAATTAAGGTTTCGATTTAAAGCACACTTTCTCTGTTTTATTCACTGTGTTTCTTTGAAATTATATCCTAAATCATCAGTCCGAATCATTCCAAACAAAAGTTTCGAAGAACGTCGACCGTGACTCGGTTTTTTAAATACGTAGTTCAAACGTCCTAGTCTAGGGTTTCCTAATTAGGGTTTCGATTTAAAGCACACTTTCTCTGTTTTATTCACTGTGTTTCTTTGAAATTATATCCTAAATCATCAGTCCGAATCATTCCAAACAAAAGTTTCGAAGAACGTCGACCGTGACTCGGTTTTTTAAGTACGTAGTTCGAACGTCCCAGTTTAGGGTTTCCAAATTAGGGTTCGATTTAAAGCAAACTTTCTCTGTTTTATCAACTGTGTTTCTTTGAAAATATATCCTAAATCATCAGGCCTAATCATTCCACACAAAAGTTTCGAAGAACGTTGACCGTGACTCGGTTGTTTTAGTACGTAGTTCAAACGTCCCAGTTTAGGGTTCCGAATTAGGGTTTCGATTTAAAGCACACTTTCTCTGTTTTATGCACTGTGTTTCTTTGAAATTATATCCTAAATCATCAGGCCTAATCATTCCCAACAAAAGTTTCGCAGAACGTCGACCGTGACTCGGTTTGTTAAATACGTAGTTCAAACGTCCCAGTTTAGGGTTTCCAAATTAGGGTTTCAATTTAAAGCACACTTTCTCTGTTTTATGCACTGTGTTTCTTTGAAATTATATCCTAAATCATCAGGCCTAATCATTACAAACAAAAGTTTCGAACAACGTCGACCGTGACTAAGTTTTTTAAATACGTAGTTCAAACGTCCCAGTTTGAAGTTCCAAATTAGGGTTTCGATTTAAAACACAATTTCTCTGTTTTATGCACTATGTTTCTTTGAAATTATATCCTAAATCAACAGGCCTAATCATTCCAAACAAAAGTTTCGAAGAACGTCGACCGTGTCTCGGTTTTTTAAATACGTAGTTCAAACGTCCGAGTTTAGGGTTTCCAAATTAGGGTTTTGATTTAAAACACACTTTCTCTGTTTTATGCACTGTGTTTCTTTGAAATTATATCCTAAATCCTCAGGCCTAATCAATCCAAACAAAAGTTTCAAAGAACGTCGACCGTGACTCGGTTCTTTGAGTACGTAGTTCAAACGACCTAGTTTAGGGTTTAAAATTAGGGTTTCGATTTAAAGCACACTTTCTCTGTTTTATGCACTGTGTTTCTTTGAAATTATATCCTAAATCATCAGGCGTAATCATTCCAAACAAAAGTTTCGAAGAACGTCGACCGTGACTCGGTTTTTTAAATACGTAGTTCAAACGTCCAAGTTTAGGGTTTCCAAATTAGGGTTTCGATTTAAAGCACACTTTCTCTGATTTATGCACTGTGTTTCTTGGAAATTATATCCTAAATCATCAGGCGTAATCATTCCAAACAAAAGTTTCGAAGAACGTCGACCGTGACTCGGTTTTTTAAATACGTAGTTCAAACGTCCTAGTTTTGGGTTTCCAAATTAGGGTATCGATTTAAAGCACACTTTCTCTGCTTTATGCACTAAGTTTCTTTGAAATTATATCCTAAATAATCAGGCCTAATCATTCAAAATCAAAGTTTCGAAGAACGTCAACCGTGACTTGGTTTTCTAAATACGTAGTTCAAACGTCCTAGTTTAGAGTTTCGATTTAAAGCACACTTTCTCTTTTTTATGCACTGTGTTTCTTTGAAATTATATCCTAAATCATCAGGCCTAATCATTTCAAACAAAAGTTTCGAAGAACGTCGACCGTGACTCGGTTTTTTAAATACGTAGTTCAAACGTCCGAGTTTAGGGTTTCCGAATTAGGGTTTCGATTTAAAGCACACTTTCTCTGCTTTATGCACTAAGTTTCTTTGAAATTATATCCTAAATCATCAGGCCTAATCATTCTAAACAAAAGTTTCGAAGAACGTCGACCGTGACTCGGTTTTTTAAATACGTAGTTCAAACGTCCGAGTTTAGGGTTTCCGAATTAGGGTTTCGATTTAAAGCACACTTTCTCTGCTTTATGCACTAAGTTTCTTTGAAATTATATCCTAAATCATCAGGCCTAATCATTCCAAACAAAAGTTTCGAAGAACGTCAACCGTGACTCGGTTCTTTAAGTACGTAGTTCAAACGTCCCAGTTTAGGGTTTCAAATTAGGGTTTCGATTTAAAGCACACTTTCTCTGCTTTATGCACTAAGTTTCTTTGAAATTATATCCTAAATAATCAGGCCTAATCATTCAAAATCAAAGTTTCGAAGAACGTCAACCGTGACTTGGTTTTCTAAATACGTAGTTCAAACGTCCAAGTTTAGGGTTTCCAAATTAGGGTTTCGATTTAAAGCACACTTTCTCTGTTTTATGCACTGTGTTTCTTTGAAATTATATCCTAAATCATCAGGCGTAATAATTCCAAACAAAAGTTTCGAAGAACGTCGACCGTGACTCGGTTTTTTAAATACGTAGTTCAAACGTCCAAGTTTAGGGTTTCCAAATTAGGGTTTCGATTTAAAGCACACTTTCTCTGTTTTATGCACTGTGTTTCTTTGAAATTATATCCTAAATCATCAGGCGTAATAATTCCAAACAAAAGTTTCGAAGAACGTCGACCGTGACTCGGTTTTTTAAATACGTAGTTCAAACGTCCAAGTTTAGGGTTTCCAAATTAGGGTTTCGATTTAAAGCACACTTTCTCTGTTTTATGCACTGTGTTTCTTTGAAATTATATCCTAAATCATCAGGCGTAATAATTCCAAACAAAAGTTTCGAAGAACGTCGACCGTGACTCGGTTTTTTAAATACGTAGTTCAAACGTCCAAGTTTAGGGTTTCCAAATTAGGGTTTCGATTTAAAGCACACTTTCTCTGTTTTATGCACTGTGTTTCTTTTAAATTATATCTTAAATCTTCACGCCTAATCATTACTAACAAAAGTTTCGAGGAACGTCGACCGTGACTCGGTTTTTTAAATACGTAGTTCAAACGTCCTAGTTTTGGGTTTCCAAATTAGGGTATCGATTTAAAGCACACTTTCTCTGCTTTATGCACTAAGTTTCTTTGAAATTATATCCTAAATAATCAGGCCTAATCATTCAAAATCAAAGTTTCGAAGAACGTCAACCGTGACTTGGTTTTCTAAATACGTAGTTCAAACGTCCTAGTTTAGGGTTTCCAAATAAGGATTTCGATTTAAAACACACTTTCTCTGTTTTATGCACTGTGTTTCTTTGAAATTATATCCTAAATCATCAGGCCTAATCATTCTAAACAAAAGTTTCGAAGAACGTCGACCGTGACTCGGTTTTTTAAATACGTAGTTCAAACGTCCGAGTTTAGGGTTTCCGAATTAGGGTTTCGATTTAAAGCACACTTTCTCTGTTTTATGCACTGTGTTTCTTTGAAATTATATCCTAAATCATCAGGCCTAATCATTCTAAACAAAAGTTTCGAAGAACGTCGACCGTGACTCGGTTTTTTAAATACGTAGTTCAAACGTCCGAGTTTAGGGTTTCCGAATTAGGGTTTCGATTTAAAGCACACTTTCTCTGTTTTATGCACTGTGTTTCTTTGAAATTATATCCTAAATCATCAGGCCTAATCATTCTAAACAAAAGTTTCGAAGAACGTCGACCGTGACTCGGTTTTTTAAATACGTAGTTCAAACGTCCGAGTTTAGGGTTTCCGAATTAGGGTTTCGATTTAAAGCACACTTTCTCTGTTTTATGCACTGTGTTTCTTTGAAATTATATCCTAAATCATCAGGCCTAATCATTCTAAACAAAAGTTTCGAAGAACGTCGACCGTGACTCGGTTTTTTAAATACGTAGTTCAAACGTCCGAGTTTAGGGTTTCCGAATTAGGGTTTCGATTTAAAGCACACTTTCTCTGTTTTATGCACTGTGTTTCTTTGAAATTATATCCTAAATCATCAGGCCTAATCATTCTAAACAAAAGTTTCGAAGAACGTCGACCGTGACTCGGTTTTTTAAATACGTAGTTCAAACGTCCGAGTTTAGGGTTTCCGAATTAGGGTTTCGATTTAAAGCACACTTTCTCTGTTTTATGCACTGTGTTTCTTTGAAATTATATCCTAAATCATCAGGCCTAATCATTCTAAACAAAAGTTTCGAAGAACGTCGACCGTGACTCGGTTTTTTAAATACGTAGTTCAAACGTCCGAGTTTAGGGTTTCCGAATTAGGGTTTCGATTTAAAGCACACTTTCTCTGTTTTATGCACTGTGTTTCTTTGAAATTATATCCTAAATCATCAGGCCTAATCATTCTAAACAAAAGTTTCGAAGAACGTCGACCGTGACTCGGTTTTTTAAATACGTAGTTCAAACGTCCGAGTTTAGGGTTTCCGAATTAGGGTTTCGATTTAAAGCACACTTTCTCTGTTTTATGCACTGTGTTTCTTTGAAATTATATCCTAAATCATCAGGCCTAATCATTCTAAACAAAAGTTTCGAAGAACGTCGACCGTGACTCGGTTTTTTAAATACGTAGTTCAAACGTCCGAGTTTAGGGTTTCCGAATTAGGGTTTCGATTTAAAGCACACTTTCTCTGTTTTATGCACTGTGTTTCTTTGAAATTATATCCTAAATCATCAGGCCTAATCATTCTAAACAAAAGTTTCGAAGAACGTCGACCGTGACTCGGTTTTTTAAATACGTAGTTCAAACGTCCGAGTTTAGGGTTTCCGAATTAGGGTTTCGATTTAAAGCACACTTTCTCTGTTTTATGCACTGTGTTTCTTTGAAATTATATCCTAAATCATCAGGCCTAATCATTCTAAACAAAAGTTTCGAAGAACGTCGACCGTGACTCGGTTTTTTAAATACGTAGTTCAAACGTCCGAGTTTAGGGTTTCCGAATTAGGGTTTCGATTTAAAGCACACTTTCTCTGTTTTATGCACTGTGTTTCTTTGAAATTATATCCTAAATCATCAGGCCTAATCATTCTAAACAAAAGTTTCGAAGAACGTCGACCGTGACTCGGTTTTTTAAATACGTAGTTCAAACGTCCGAGTTTAGGGTTTCCGAATTAGGGTTTCGATTTAAAGCACACTTTCTCTGTTTTATGCACTGTGTTTCTTTGAAATTATATCCTAAATCATCAGGCCTAATCATTCTAAACAAAAGTTTCGAAGAACGTCGACCGTGACTCGGTTTTTTAAATACGTAGTTCAAACGTCCGAGTTTAGGGTTTCCGAATTAGGGTTTCGATTTAAAGCACACTTTCTCTGTTTTATGCACTGTGTTTCTTTGAAATTATATCCTAAATCATCAGGCCTAATCATTCTAAACAAAAGTTTCGAAGAACGTCGACCGTGACTCGGTTTTTTAAATACGTAGTTCAAACGTCCGAGTTTAGGGTTTCCGAATTAGGGTTTCGATTTAAAGCACACTTTCTCTGTTTTATGCACTGTGTTTCTTTGAAATTATATCCTAAATCATCAGGCCTAATCATTCTAAACAAAAGTTTCGAAGAACGTCGACCGTGACTCGGTTTTTTAAATACGTAGTTCAAACGTCCGAGTTTAGGGTTTCCGAATTAGGGTTTCGATTTAAAGCACACTTTCTCTGTTTTATGCACTGTGTTTCTTTGAAATTATATCCTAAATCATCAGGCCTAATCATTCTAAACAAAAGTTTCGAAGAACGTCGACCGTGACTCGGTTTTTTAAATACGTAGTTCAAACGTCCGAGTTTAGGGTTTCCGAATTAGGGTTTCGATTTAAAGCACACTTTCTCTGTTTTATGCACTGTGTTTCTTTGAAATTATATCCTAAATCATCAGGCCTAATCATTCTAAACAAAAGTTTCGAAGAACGTCGACCGTGACTCGGTTTTTTAAATACGTAGTTCAAACGTCCGAGTTTAGGGTTTCCGAATTAGGGTTTCGATTTAAAGCACACTTTCTCTGTTTTATGCACTGTGTTTCTTTTAAATTATATCCTAAATCTTCACGCCTAATCATTACTAACAAAAGTTTCGAGGAACGTCGACCGTGACTCGATTTTTTAAATACGTAGTTCAAACGTCCTAGTTTTGGGTTTCCAAATTAGGGTATCGATTTAAAGCACACTTTCTCTGCTTTATGCACTAAGTTTCTTTGAAATTATATCCTAAATAATCAGGCCTAATCATTCAAAATCAAAGTTTCGAAGAACGTCAACCGTGACTTGGTTTTCTAAATACGTAGTTCAAACGTCCTAGTTTAGGGTTTCCAAATAAGGATTTCGATTTAAAACACACTTTCTCTGTTTTATGCACTGTGTTTCTTTGAAATTTTATCATCAATCATCAATTCTAGTCATTCCAAACAAAAGTTTCGAAGAACGTCGACCGTGACTCGGTTTTTTAAATACGTAGTTCAAACGTCCAAGTTTAGGGTTTCCAAATTAGGGTTTCGATTTCAAGCACACTATATCTGTTTTATGCACTGTGTTTCTTTGAAATTATATCCTAAATCATCAGGCCTAATCATTCTAAACAAAAGTTTCGAAGAACGTCGACCGTGACTCGGTTTTTTAAATACGTAGTTCAAACGTCCAAGTTTAGGGTTTCCAAATTAGGGTTTCGATTTAATGCACACTTTCTCTGTTTTATGCATTGTGTTTCTTTGAAAATATATCCTAAATCATCGGACGTAATCATTCCAAACAAAAGTTTCGTAGAACATCGACCGTGACTCTGTTTTTAAAATACGTAGTTCAAACGTCCCAGTTTAGGGTTTCCAAATTAGGGTTTCGATTTGAAGCACACTTTCTCTGTTTTATGCACTGTGTTTCTTTGAAATTATATCCTAAATCATCACGCCTAATCATTCCAAACAAAAGTTTCGAAGAACGTCGACCGTGACTCGGTTTTTTAAGTACGTAGTTCAAACGTCCAAGTTTAGGGTTTCCAAATTAGGGTTTCGATTTAATGCACACTTTCTCTGTTTTATGCATTGTGTTTCTTTGAAAATATATCCTAAATCATCACGCCTAATCATTCCAAACAAAAGTTTCGAAGAACGTCGACCGTGACTCGGTTTTTTAAATACGTAGTTCAAACGTCCGAGTTTAGGGTTTCCAAATTAGGGTTTCGATTTCAAGCACACTATATCTGTTTTATGCACTGTGTTTCCTTGAAATTATATCCTAAATCATCAGGCCTAATCATTCTAAACAAAAGTTTCGAAGAACGTTGACCGTGACTCAGTTTTTGAAATACGTAGTTCAAACGTCCCAATTTGAGGTTTCCAAATTAGGGTTTCGATTTAAAGCACACTTTCTCTGTTTTATGCACTGTGTTTTTATTAAATTATATCTTAAATCATGAGGCCTAATCATTCAAAACAAAAGTTTCGAAGAACGTCGACCGTGACTCGGTTTTCTCAGTACGTAGTTCAAACGTCCTAGTTTAGGGTTTCCAAATTAGGGTTTCGATTTAAAGCACACTTTCTCTGTTTTATGCACTGTGTTTCTTTGAAATTATAATCTAAATCATCAGGCCTTATCATTCCAAATAAAAGTTTCGTAGAACGTCGACCTTGACTCGGTTGTTTTAGTACGTAGTTCAAACGTCCCAGTTTAGGGTTCCGAGTTCGAATTTCGATTTAAAGCACACTTTCTCTGTTTTATGCACTGTGTTTCTTTGAAATTATATCCTAAATCATCAGGCCTAATCATTTTAAACAAAAATTTCAAAGAACGTCGACCGTGACTTGGTTTTTTAAATACGTAGTTGAAACGTCCAAGTTTAGGGTTTCCAAATTAGGGTTTCGATTTAAAACACACTTTCTCTGTTTTATGCACTGTGTTTCTTTGAAATTATATCCTAAATCATCAGGCCCAATCATTCTAAACAAAAGTTTCGAAGAACGTCTACCGTCACTCGGTTGTCTTAGTACGTAGTTCAAACGTCCCAATTTAGGGTTTCCAAAATAGGGTTTCGATTTAAAGCACACTTTCTCTTTTTTATGCACTGTGTTTCTTTGAAATTATATCTTAAATCATCAGGCCTAATCATTCGAAACAAAAGTTTCGAACAATGTCGACCGTGACTCGGTTTTTTGAGTACGTAGTTCAAACCTCCAAGTTTAGGGTTTCCGAATTAGGATTTCTATTTAAAACACACTTTCTCTGTTTTATAAACTATGTTTCTTTGAAAATATATCCTAAATAATCAGGCCTAATTATTCCAAACAAAAGTTTCGAAGAACGTCGACCGTGACTCGGTTTTTTAAATACGTAGTTCAAACGTCCCTGTTTAGGGTTTCCAAATTAGGGTTTCGATTTAAAGCACACTTTCTCTGTTTTATGCACTGTGTTTCTTTGAAATTATATCCTAAATCATCAGGCGTAATAATTCCAAACAAAAGTTTCGAAGAACGTCGACCGTGACTCGGTTTTTTAAATACGTAGTTCAAACGTCCCTGTTTAGGGTTTCCAAATTAGGGTTTCGATTGAAAGCACACTTTCTCTGTTTTATAAACTGTGTTTCTTTGAAAATATATCCTAAATCATCAGGCCTAATCATTCCAAATAAAAGTTTCGAAAAACGGCGACCGTGACTCGGTTTTTTAAATACGTAGATCAAACGTCCTTATTTAGGGTTTCCAAATTAGGGTTTCGATTAAAAGCACACTTTCTCTGTTTTATGCATTGTGTTTCTTTGAAATTATATCCCAAATTATCAGGCCTAATCATTCCAAACAAAAGTTTCGAAGAACATCGACCGTGACTCGGTTTTTTAAATATGTAGTTCAAACGTCCCAGTTTAGGGATTCCAAATTAGGGTTTCGATTTAAAGCACACTTACTTTGTTTTATGCACTTTGTTTCTTTGAAATTATATCCTAAATCATCAGGCCTAATTATTCCAAATAAAAGTTTCAAAGAACGTCGACCGTGACTCGATTTTTTTAATACGTAGTTCAAACGTCCAAGTTTATGGTTTCCAAATTAGGGTTAGGCTTTAAAGCACACTTTCTCTGTTTTATGCACTGTGTTTCTTTGAAATTATATCCTAAATCATCAGGCCTAATCATTCTAAACAAAAGTTTCGAAGAACGTCGACCGTGACTCGGTTTTTTAAGTACGTAGTTCAAACGTCCCAGTTTAGGGTTTCCAAATTTAGGTTTCGATTTAAAACACACTTTCTTTGTTTTATGCACTGTGTTTCTTTGAAATTATATCCTAAATCATCAGGCGTAATAATTCCAAACAAAAGTTTCGAAGAACGTCGACCGTGACTCGGTTTTTAAAATACGTAGTTCAAACGTCCTAGTTTAGGGTTTCCAAATTAGGGTTTCGATTTAATGCACACTTTCTCTGTTTTATGCATTGTGTTTCTTTGAAAATATATCCTAAATCATCGGACGTAATCATTCCAAACAAAAGTTTCGTAGAACGTCGACCGTGACTCTGTTTTTAAAATACGTAGTTCAAACGTCCTAGTTTAGGGTTTCCAAATTAGGGTTTCGATTTAAAACACAATTTCTCTGTTTTATGCACTATGTTTCTTTGAAATTATATCCTAAATCAACAGGCCTAATCATTCCAAACAAAAGTTTCGAAGAACGTCGACCGTGTCTCGGTTTTTTAAATACGTAGTTCAAACGTCCAAGTTTAGGGTTTCCAAATTAGGGTTTCGATTTAAAGCACACTTTCTCTGTTTTATAAACTGTGTTTCTTTGAAAATATATCCTAAATCATCAGGCCTAATCATTCCAAACAAAAGTTTCGAAGAACGTCAACCGTGACTCGGTTCTTTAAGTACGTAGTTCAAACGTCCCAGTTTTGGGTTTCAAATTAGGGTTTCGATTTAAAGCACACTTTCTCTGTTTTATAAACTGTGTTTCTTTGAAAATATATCCTAAATCATCAGGCCTAATCACTCCAAACAAATGTTTCAAAGAACGTCGATCGTGACTCGGTTGTTTTAGTACGTAGTTCAAACGTCCTAGTTTAGAGTTTCGATTTAAAGCACACTTTCTCTTTTTTATGCACTATGTTTCTTTGAAATTATATCCTAAATCATCAGGCCTAATAATTCTTACCAAAATTTTCGAAGAACGTCGACCGTGACTCGATTTTTTGAGTACGTAGTTCAAACGTCCCAGTTTAGGGTTTCCAAATTAGGGGTTCGATTTAAAGCACACTTTCTCTGTTTTATGCACCTTGTTTCTTTGAAATATATCCTAAATAAGCAGGCCTAATCATTCCAAACAAAAGTTTTGATGAACTTCGACCGTGACTCGGTTTTTTGAGTATGTAGTTCAAACGGCCCATTTAGGGTTTCAGAATTAGGGTTTCGATTTAAAGCACCTCTTCTCTGTTTTATTCACTGTGTTTCTTTGAAATTATATCCAAAATCATGAGGCCTAATCATTCAAACCAAAATTTTCGAAGAATGTCGACCGTGACTCGGTTTTTTAAATTCGTAGTTCAAACGTCCCAGTTTAGATTTTCTGAATTAGGGTTTCGATTTAAAGCACACTTTCTCTGTTTTATGCACTGAGTTTCTTTGAAAATATATCCTAAATCATTAGAACTTATCATTCAAAATAAAAGTTCCGAAGAACGTCCGCCGTGACTCGGTGTTTTGAGTACGTAGTTCAAACGTCCCAGTTTAGGATTTAGAATTAGGGTTCGATTTAAAGCACACTTTCTCTGTTTTATGCACTGTGTTTCTTTGAAATTATATCCTAAATCACCAGGCCTATTCATTCCAAACAAAAGTTTCGAAGAACAACGACCGTGACTCGGTTTTTTAAGTACGTAGTTCAAACGTCCCATTTAGGGTTTCCGAATTAGGGTTTCAATTTAAAGCACACTTTCTCTGTTTTATGCACTGTGTTTCTTTGAAAATATATCCTAAATCATCAGGCCTATTCATTCCAAACAAAAGTTTCGAAGAACGTCGACCGTGCCTCGGTTTTTTAAGTACGTAGTTCAAACGTCCCATTTAGGGTTTCCGAATTAGGGTTTCAATTTAAAGCACACTTTCTCTGTTTTATGCACTGTGTTTCTTTGAAATTATATCCTAAATCATCAGGCGTAATAATTCCAAACAAAAGTTTCGAAGAACGTCGACCGTGACTCGGTTTTTTAAGTACGTAGTTCAAACGTCCAAGTTTAGGGTTTCCAAATTAGGGTTTCGATTTAAAGCACACTTTCTCTGTTTTATGCACTGAGTTTCTTTGAAAATATATCCTAAATCATTAGACCTTATCATTCAAAATAAAAGTTCCGAAGAACGTCCACCGTGACTCGGTGTTTTGAGTACGTAGTTCAAACGTCCCAGTTTAGGATTTAGAATTAGGGTTCGATTTAAAGCACACTTTCTCTGTTTTATGCACTGTGTTTCTTTGAAGTCATATCCTAAATTATCAGGCCTATTCATTCCAAACAAAAGTTTCGAAGAACGTCGACCGTGACTCGGTTTTTTAAGTACGTAGTTCAAACGTCCCATTTAGGGTTTCCGAATTAGGGTTTCAATTTAAAGCACACTTTCTCTTTTTTATGCACTGTGTTTCTTTGAAAATATATCCTAAATCATCAGGCCTATTCATTCCAAACAAAAGTTTCGAAGAACGTCGACCGTGACTCGGTTTTTTAAGTACGTAGTTCAAACGTCCCATTTAGGGTTTCCGAATTAGGGTTTCAATTTAAAGCACACTTTCTCTTTTTTATGCACTGTGTTTCTTTGAAAATATATCCTAAATCATCAGGCCTATTCATTCCAAACAAAAGTTTCGAAGAACGTCGACCGTGACTCGGTTTTTTAAGTACGTAGTTCAAACGTCCCATTTAGGGTTTCCGAATTAGGGTTTCAATTTAAAGCACACTTTCTCTGTTTTATGCACTGTGTTTCTTTGAAAATATATCCTAAATCATCAGGCCTTATTATTCCAAATAAAAGTTTCGAAGAACGTCGACCGTGACTCGGTTTTTTAAGTACGTAGTTCAAACGTCCCATTTAGGGTTTCCGAATTAGGGTTTCGATTTAAAGCACACTTACTTTGTTTTATGCACTGTGTTTCTTTGAAAATATATCCTAAATCATCAGGCCTTATTATTCCAAATAAAAGTTTCGAAGAACGTCGACCGTGACTCGATTGTTTGAGTACGAAGTTCCAACGTCCAAGTTTAGTGTTTCCGAATTAGGGTTTCGATTTAAAGCAAACTTTCTCTGTATTATGCACTGTGTTTCTTTGAAATTATATCCTAAATCATCAGGCCTAATAATTCTTACCAAAATTTTCGAAGAACGTCGACCGTGACTCGATTTTTTGAGTACGTAGTTCAAACGTCCCAGTTTAGGGTTTCCAAATTAGGGGTTCGATTTAAAGCACACTTTCTCTGTTTTATGCACCTTGTTTCTTTGAAATATATCCTAAATAAGCAGGCCTAATCATTCCAAACAAAAGTTTTGAAGAACTTCGACCGTGACTCGGTTTTTTGAGTATGTAGTTCAAACGGCCCATTTAGGGTTTCAGAATTAGGGTTTCGATTTAAAGCACCTCTTCTCTGTTTTATGCACTGTGTTTCTTTGAAATTATATCCTAAATAATCAGGCCTAATCATTCAAACCAAAATTTTCGAAGAATGTCGTCCGTGACTTGGTTTTTTAAATTCGTAGTTCAAACGTCCCAGTTTAGATTTTCTGAATTAGGGTTTTGATTTAAAGCACACTTTCTCTGTTTTATGCACTGAGTTTCTTTGAAAATATATCCTAAATCATTAGACCTTATCATTCAAAATAAAAGTTCCGAAGAACGTCCACCGTGACTCGGTGTTTTGAGTACGTAGTTCAAACGTCCCAGTTTAGGATTTAGAATTAGGGTTCGATTTAAAGCACACTTTCTCTGTTTTATGCACTGTGTTTCTTTGAAGTCATATCCTAAATCATCAGGCCTATTCATTCCAAACAAAAGTTTCGAAGAACGTCGACCGTGACTCGGTTTTTTAAGTACGTAGTTCAAACGTCCCATTTAGGGTTTCCGAATTAGGGTTTCAATTTAAAGCACACTTTCTCTGTTTTATGCACTGTGTTTCTTTGAAAATATATCCTAAATCATCAGGCCTTATTATTCCAAATAAAAGTTTCGAAGAACGTCGACCGTGACTCGATTGTTTGAGTACGAAGTTCCAACGTCCAAGTTTAGTGTTTCCGAATTAGAGTTTCGATTTAAAGCAAACTTTCTCTGTATTATGCACTGTGTTTCTTTGAAATTATATCCTAAATCATCAGGCCTAATAATTCTTACCAAAATTTTCGAAGAACGTCGACCGTGACTCGATTTTTTGAGTACGTAGTTCAAACGTCCCAGTTTAGGATTTAGAATTAGGGTTCGATTTAAAGCACACTTTCTTTGTTTTATGCACTGTGTTTCTTTGAAGTTATATCCTAAATCATCAGGCCTATTCATTCCAAACAAAAGTTTCGAAGAACGTCGACCGTGACTCGGTTTTTTAAGTACGTAGTTCAAACGTCCCATTTAGGGTTTCCGAATTAGGGTTTCAATTTAAAGCACACTTTCTCTGTTTTATGCACTGTGTTTCTTTGAAAATATATCCTAAATCATCAGGCCTTATTATTCCAAATAAAAGTTTCGAAGAACGTTGACCGTGACTCGATTGTTTGAGTACGAAGTTCCAACGTCCAAGTTTAGTGTTTCCGAATTAGGGTTTCGATTTAAAGCAAACTTTCTCTGTATTATGCACTGTGTTTCTTTGAAATTATATCCTAAATCATCAGGCCTATTCATTCCAAACAAAAGTTTCGAAGAACGTCGACCGTGACTCGGTTTTTTAAGTACGTAGTTCAAACGTCCTAGTTTAGGGTTTCCAAATTAGGGGTTCGATTTAAAGCACACTTTCTCTGTTTTATGCACTATGTTTCTTTGAAATTATATCCTAAATCATCAGGCCTATTCATTCCAAACAAAAGTTTCGAAGAACGTCGACCGTGACTCGGTTTTTTAAGTACGTAGTTCAAACGTCCTAGTTTAGGGTTTCCAAATTAGGGGTTCGATTTAAAGCACACTTTCTCTGTTTTATGCACTGAGTTTCTTTGAAAATATATCCTAAATCATTAGACCTTATCATTCAAAATAAAAGTTCCGAAGAACGTCCACCGTGACTCGGTGTTTTGAGTACGTAGTTCAAACGTCCCAGTATAGGATTTAGAATTAGGGTTCGATTTAAAGCACACTTTCTCTGTTTTATGCACTGTGTTTCTTTGAAAATATATCCTAAATTATCAGGCCTATTCATTCCAAACAAAAGTTTCGAAGAACGTCGACCGTGACTCGGTTTTTTAAGTACGTAGTTCAAACGTCCCATTTAGGGTTTCCGAATTAGGGTTTCAATTTAAAGCACACTTTCTCTTTTTTATGCACTGTGTTTCTTTGAAAATATATCCTAAATCATCAGGCCTATTCATTCCAAACAAAAGTTTCGAAGAACGTCGACCGTGACTCGGTTTTTTAAGTACGTAGTTCAAACGTCCCATTTAGGGTTTCCGAATTAGGGTTTCAATTTAAAGCACACTTTCTCTTTTTTATGCACTGTGTTTCTTTGAAAATATATCCTAAATCATCGGACGTAATCATTCCAAACAAAAGTTTCGAAGAACGTCGACCGTGACTCGGTTTTTTAAGTACGTAGTTCAAACGTCCCATTTAGGGTTTCCGAATTAGGGTTTCAATTTAAAGCACACTTTCTCTGTTTTATGCACTCTGTTTCATTGAAATTATATCCTAAATCATCAGGCCTATTCATTCCAAACAAAAGTTTCGAAGAACGTCGACCGTGTCTCGGTTTTTTAAATACGTAGTTCAAACGTCCCATTTAGGGTTTCCGAATTAGGGTTTCGATTTAAAGCACACTTTCTCTGTTTTATGCACTGTGTTTCTTTGAAATTATATCCTAAATCATCAGGCCTAATAATTCTTACCAAAATTTTCGAAGAACGTCGACCGTGACTCGATTTTTTGAGTACGTAGTTAAACGTCCCAGTTTAGGGNCGTCGACCGTGACTCGATTGTTTGAGTACGAAGTTCCAACGTCCAAGTTTAGTGTTTCCGAATTAGGATTTCGATTTAAAGCAAACTTTCTCTGTATTATGCACTGTGTTTCTTTGAAATTATATCCTAAATCATCAGGCCTAATAATTCTTACCAAAATTTTCGAAGAACGTCGACCGTGACTCGATTTTTTGAGTACGTAGTTCAAACGTCCCAGTTTAGGGTTTCCAAATTAGGGGTTCGATTTAAAGCACACTTTCTCTGTTTTATGCACCTTGTTTCTTTGAAATATATCCTAAATAAGCAGGCCTAATCATTCCAAACAAAAGTTTTGAAGAACTTCGACCGTGACTCGGTTTTTTGAGTATGTAGTTCAAACGGCCCATTTAGGGTTTCAGAATTAGGGTT
Source organism: Cucurbita moschata (assembly GCF_002738365.1). Classification (NCBI taxonomy): domain Eukaryota; kingdom Viridiplantae; phylum Streptophyta; class Magnoliopsida; order Cucurbitales; family Cucurbitaceae; genus Cucurbita; species Cucurbita moschata. The sequence continues at coordinate 27,911 of NW_019268661.1, forward strand.
TCGATTTAAAGCACCTCTTCTCTGTTTTATGCACTGTGTTTCTTTGAAATTATATCCTAAATCATCAGGCCTAATCATTCAAACCAAAATTTTCGAAGAATGTCGACCGTGACTTGGTTTTTTAAATTCGTAGTTCAAACGTCCCAGTTTAGATTTTCTGAATTAGGGTTTCGATTTAAAGCACACTTTCTCTGTTTTATGCACTGAGTTTCTTTGAAAATATATCCTAAATCATTAGACCTTATCATTCAAAATAAAAGTTCCGAAGAACGTCCACCGTGACTCGGTGTTTTGAGTACGTAGTTCAAACGTCCCAGTTTAGGATTTAGAATTAGGGTTCGATTTAAAGCACACTTTCTCTGTTTTATGCACTGTGTTTCTTTGAAAATATATCCTAAATCATCAGGCCTTATCATTCCAAACAAAATTTCCGAAGAACATCCACCGTGACTCGGTGTTTTGAGTACGCAGTTCAAACGTCCCAGTTTAGGATTTCCGAATTAGGGTTCGATTTAAAGCACACTTTCTCTATTTTATGAACTGTATTTCTTTAAAATTATATCCTAAATCATCAGGCCTAATCATTCCAAACAAAATTTTCGAAGAACGTCGACCGTGATTCGGTTTTAGAATACGTAGTTCAAACGTCCCAGTTTAGGGTTTCCGAATTAGGGTTTCGATTTAAAGCACACTTTCTCTATTTTATGCACTGTGTTTCGTTGATATTATATCCTAAATCATCAGGCCAAATCATTCCAAACAAAAGTTTCGAAGAATGTCGATCGTGACCTAGTTTTTTGAGTACATAGTTCAAACATCACAGTTTAGGGTTTCCGAATTTGGGTTCGATTTAAAGCACACATTTTTTTATGCACTGTTTTTTGTTGAAAATATATCCTAAATCATCAGGCCTAATCATTCCAAATAAAAGTTTCGAAGAACGTCATCCGTGACTCGGTGTTTTGAGTACGTAGTTCAAACGTCCTAGTTTAGGGTTTCGATTTAAAGCCCACTTTCTTTTTTTTTATGCACTGTGTTTTGTTGAAAATATATCCTAAATCATCAGGCCTAATCATTCCACAGCAAAGTTTGGAAAAACATCGAATGTGACTCGGTTTTTGAGCACGTAATTGAACCGTCCTAGTTTAGGGTTTCCGAATTAGGGTTTCGATTTAAAGCATACTTTCTTATTTTTTTTTATTTTTTGCACTGTGTTTCCTTGAAATTATATCATAAATCATCAGGCCTATTCATTCCAAACAAAAGTTTCGAAGAACGTCGACCGTGACTCGGTTTTTTAAGTACGTAGTTCAAACGTCCCATTTAGGGTTTCCGAATTAGGGTTTCAATTTAAAGCACACTTTCTCTGTTTTATGCACTGTGTTTCTTTGAAATATATCCTAAATAAGCAGGCCTAATCATTCCAAACTAAAGTTTCGAAGAACGTCGACCGTGACTCGGTTTTTTAAATACGTAGTTCAAACGTCCAAGTTTAGGGTTTTCAAATTAGGGTTTCGATTTAAAGCACACTTTCTCTGTTTTATGCACTGTGTTTCTTTGAAATATATCCTAAATAAGCAGGCCTAATCATTCCAAACTAAAGTTTCGAAGAACGTCGACCGTGACTCGGTTTTTTAAATACGTAGTTCAAACGTCCAAGTTTAGGGTTTTCAAATTAGGGTTTCGATTTAAAGCACACTTTCTCTGTTTTATGCACTGTGTTTCTTTGAAATATATCCTAAATAAGCAGGCCTAATCATTCCAAACTAAAGTTTCGAAGAACGTCGACCGTGACTCGATTTTTTGAGTACGTAGTTCAAACGTCCCAGTTTAGGGTTTCCAAATTAGGGTTTCGATTTAAAGCATACGTTCTTTTTTTTTTTTTTTTTTTGCACTGTGTTTCCTTGAAATTGTATCCTAAATCATCAGGCCTACTCATTCCACAGCAAAGTTTCGAAGAACTTCGACCGTGACTAAGTTTTTTGAGTACGTAGTTCAAACGTCCCATTTAGGGTTTCCGAATTAGGGTTTCGATTTAAAGCATCTCTTCTCTGTTTTATGCACTGTGTTTCTTTGAAATTAAATTCTAAATCATCAGGCCTAATCATTCAAACCAAAATTTTCGAAGATCGTCAACCGTGAATCGATTTTTTGATTACGTAGTTCAAACGTCCTAGTTTAGAGTTTCCGAATTAGGGTTTTGATTTAAAGCACACTTTCTCTGTTTTATGCACTCTGTTTCATTGAAATTATATCCTAAATCATCAGGCCAAATCATTCCAAACAAAAGTTTCGAAGAATGTCGATCGTGACCCAGTTTTTTGAGTACATAGTTCAAACATCCCAGTTTAGGGTTTCCGAATTTGGGTTCGATTTAAAGCACACATTCTTTTTTTGATGCACTGTTTTTTTGTTGAAATTATATCCTAAATCATCAGGCCTAATCCTTCCAAATAAATGTTTCGAGGAACGTCATCCGCGACTCGGTGTTTTGAGTACGTAGTTCAAACGTCCCAGTTTAGGGTTTCGATTTAAAGCCCACTTTTTTTTTTTTTTTATGCACTATGTTTTGTTGAAAATATATCCTAAATCATCAGGCCTAATCATTCCACAGCAAAGTTTGGAAAAACATCGAATGTGACTCGGTTTTTGAGCACGTAATTGAACCGTCCTAGTTTAGGGTTTCCGAATTAGGGTTTCGATTTAAAGCATACTTTCTTATTTTTTTTTATTTTTTGCACTGTGTTTCCTTGAAATTATATCATAAATCATCAGGCCTATTCATTCCAAACAAAAGTTTCGAAGAACGTCGACCGTGACTCGGTTTTTTAAGTACGTAGTTCAAACGTCCCATTTAGGGTTTCCGAATTAGGGTTTCAATTTAAAGCACACTTTCTCTGTTTTATGCACTGTGTTTCTTTGAAAATATATCCTAAATCATTAGGCCTTATTATTCCAAATAAAAGTTTCGAAGAACGTCGACCGTGACTCGATTGTTTGAGTACGAAGTTCCAACGTCCAAGTTTAGTGTTTCTGAATTAGGGTTTCGATTTAAAGCAAACTTTCTCTGTATTATGCACTGTGTTTCTTTGAAATTATATCCTAAATCATCAGGCCTAATCATTCAAACCAAAATTTTCGAAGAACGTCGGCCGTGACTCGATTTTTTGAGTACGTAGTTCAAACGTCCCAGTTTAGGGTTTCCAAATTAGGGTTTCGATTTAAAGCACACTTTCTCTGTTTTATGCACTGTGTTTCTTTGAAATTATATCCTAAATCANATCATCAGGCCTAATCATTCCACAGCAAAGTTTGGAAAAACATCGAATGTGACTCGGTTTTTGAGCACGTAATTGAACCGTCCTAGTTTAGGGTTTCCGAATTAGGGTTTCGATTTAAAGCATACTTTCTTATTTTTTTTTATTTTTTGCACTGTGTTTCCTTGAAATTATATCCTAAATCATCAGGCCTATTCATTCCAAACAAAAGTTTCGAAGAACGTCGACCGTGACTCGGTTTTTTGAGTACGTAGTTCAAATGTCCCATTTAGGGTTTCCGAATTAGGGTTTCGATTTGAAGCACACTTTCTCTATTTTATGCACTGTGTTTCTTTGAAATTATATACTAAATAATCAGGCCTAATCATTCAAACCAAAATTTTCGAAGAACGTCGACCGTGACTCGATTTTTTGAGTACGTAGTTCAAACGTCCCAGTTTAGGGTTTCCAAATTAGGGTTTCGATTTAAAGCACACTTTCTCTGTTTTATGCACTGTGTTTCTTTGAAATTATATCCTAAATCGGTTTCGATTTAAAGCACACTTTCTCTGTTTTATGCACTGTGTTTCTTTGAAATTATATCCTAAATCATCATGCCTAATCATTCGAAACAAAAATTTCGGAGATCGTCGACCGTGACTCGATTTTTTGAGTACGTAGTTCAAACGTCCCAGTTTAGGGTTTCCAAATTAGGGTTTTGATTTAAAGCACACTTTCTTTGTTTTATGCACTGTGATTTGTTGAAAATATATCCTAAATCATCAGGCCTAATCATTCCACAGCAAAATTTCGAAAAACATCGAAGTTGACTCAGTTTTTGAGCACGTACTTGAAACGTCCCAGTTTAGGGTTTACGAAATAGGGTTTCGATTTAAAGCACGCTTTCTTTTTTATATGCACTGTGTTTTATACAAAATATATCCTAAATCATCAGGCCTAATCATTCCACAGGAAGTTTAGCAAAACATCGACTGACACTGGTTGTGATGTCTTCCCTCTGATGTGAAGGTTCGTGAACTTACTTCACATCATAGGCACGATCAGTGGAGTAGGGCACCATCCACTGTGCGCTAATCCCGAAGGCTTAGTGGCATTTCCTTCGGTGACTGCATTATGTAGGCCTATCCTCGTGCAGGGCGAGTCGGGAAACAGCGGTATGACGTCTTTAGACATATAATAACCTCCAAAGAATCCATTACTCCTTACACCATCCACTGGGCGGTATGACGTCTTTAGACATATAATAACCTCCAAAGAATCCATTACTCCTTACACCATCCACTGGATGTCGACTGACTCTGATGTGATGGTT
>NW_019268661.1:42500-47264 GCF_002738365.1 Cucurbita moschata
ATTTGTTCTTTCACTTGCTTGTGCAGTTTATGAACAAACTCAACCTTGGCATTTGCATCAAAATTCACAAACTCTTTTGACGGTATGGGTAACAAGTCAATAGGGGTTAAAGGATTAAAGCCATAAACAATTTCAAAAGGTGTGCATTTAGTAGTGCTGTGAACAACCCTATTATATGCAAATTCTATAAATGGCAAACAATCCTCCCAAGTCTTAAGATTCTTATCAATAATAGCCCTAAGCATAGCAGTCATGGTTCTGTTATTTGAGGATGACAAGTAGTTGAATATACTAGCTTAGTTCCTAACTTACCCCATAAAACACGCCAAAAGTGGCTTAAAAATTTTACATCACGATCACTAACGATGCTTTTAGGAATGCCATGCAATCGTACAACTTCCCTAAAGAACAGGTCTGCAATATGTTTTGCATCATTAGTTTTGTGACAAGGAATAAAATGAGCCATTTTACTAAATCGATCAACCACAACAAAAATGCTATCATAACCTTTCCTAGTCCTAGGTAAACCTAAAACAAAATCCATTGATATATCAATCCATGGACCATTAGGAACTGGTAATGGGGAGTATAAACCATGTGGTTGAAGCCTAGACTTAGCTTGTTTACATGCTATGCAACGACCACAAACTTTATGAACATCATGTCTCATTTTAGGCCAAAAAAAATGTTCAGAGAGCATATCATAAGTTTTAGAAACTCCATGGTGTGCCATTAAACCACCTCCATGAGCTTCCCTCATAAGTAGCTCACGGATGGAACAAGATGGTATGCAAAGTTTGCCTTTTCGGAACAAAAATCCATCTAACAACAAGTAATTATCCACAATGAGTCCTTTTTCACAAGATTCAACAAAAGGAGCAAAGAACATGTCATGTTGATACAAATCCTTTATGTGTTCAAAACCCAACAGCCTAGCATTCAAAGTATTGAGGAGGACATACCTTCGTGATAAAGCATCTGCTACAATGTTCTCCTTTCCTTGTTTATATTTTATGACATACGGGAATGTTTCAATAAATTCTAACCACTTAGCATGTCGTCTGTTGAGTTTATTTTGCTCTCAAATGCTTTAAACTTTCATGATTCGTATGAATAATGAACTCCTTAGGCCAAAGATAATGTTGCCAGGTTTGCAATGCACGAACCAAAGCATAAAGTTCTTTGTCATAAGTTGGATACCTCAAAGATGCACCAGTCAACTTCTCACTAAAGAACATTAAAGGTCTTTGATTTTGCATTAATACAGCACCTATCCCTACTCCACTAGCATCACATTCAATTTCAAAAGTAGACTCAAAATTAGGTAATGCAAGCAAGGGAGCAGACTCAATTTTTCTTTCAAAGTATTAAAAGCAAGTTCTTGATCTTTTTCCCATATAAAGGATACATTTTTCTTAACAAGTTCATTCAAGGGTGAAGCAATTGTACTAAAATTTTTAATGAACCTACGGTAGAAACTTGCAAGACCATGAAAACTTCTTACCTCACTTACATTTTTCGGTGTAGGCCAATCTTTTATAGCCTTCACTTTCTCCTCATCAACCTCAACACCATTAGATGAAACTACAAACCCAAGAAAGTTAACTTTTTCCATGCAAAAGCTACATTTCTTTAAATTTACGTACAAACATTCGTTTCTTAAAGTAGTCAAAACATTGCGTACATGGGTAATATGATCATCTAAAGATTTAGAGTAAACAAGGATGTCATCAAAATAAACAACCACAAACTTACCTAAGTATTCTCGTAAGACATGATTCATTAGTCTCATGAATGTACTAGGTGCATTAGTTAATCCAAAAGGCATAACCAACCATTCATAAAGACCATACTTGGTTTTAAAAGCTGTTTTCCACTCATCCCCAATATGCATGCGAATTTGATGATAACCCGATTTTAAATCAATCTTAGTAAAAAAACTACATCCATGCAATTCATCAAGCATATCATCTAATCTGGGAATTGGATGCCTATACTTTATAGTTATCTTGTTTATAGCCCTACAATCAACACACATACGCCAAGAACCATCTTTCTTAGGTACAAGAATAACTGGAACAGAACAAGGACTCAAACTTTCACGTACATACCCTTTAGCAAGGAGTTCACTTACTTGCCTTGTATCTCTTCAGCCTCCTTTGGATTAGTCCTATAAGCTGGTCGGTTTGGAATGGGCGCGCCAGGAATGAAGTCAATCTTGTGTTCAATCCCTCTAAGTGGTGGCAAACTACTAGGCATCTCCTCGGAAAATAAATGTTCAAACTCTTGCAAAAGCACAACAAAATCACTAGGCAAAGAAGGGTTAAGCATGTTAGTAAAGTAACAAGACCCCTTGCACATAAGTACAAGAATAGTCTGGTTAGAGAGCAAAACATTTCTAGCCTCACTTAATCTAACATACAAGCTTACTGATTTGGCTTTTCTCTCTTTTTTTTTCTCTAGGCTGAGTGTTACTCTCTTGCTTTTCACTCAAGCTCTTTTTTTCACTTGATTCTTTTTCAATCTCTGCTTTTGCATCAGCCTCTTGCCTTTTCTTTTCAAGTTTGCAATGATCAATAAATACATCTTTTGGAGACAATGGGATAAGAGTAGTTTTTCTACCGTTGTGAGTAAAGGAGTATCGATTTGCATACCCATCATCCATTACCCGACGATCAAATTGCCATGGCCTCCCCAGTAGTAAATCTCCAACATGCATGGATACAACATCACATAAAACATCATCAATATTTTCCAATAGTAAAAGAAACAAGAGTTTGTTGAGTTACCGGTACTTCCCCACAATCATTCAACCATTGAAGCTTGTAGGGTCTTGGATGTGGTTGTGTCTTTAAATTAAGTCTTTTGACCAGAATGGAACTCACAACATTGGTGCAACTACCGCTATCAATGACAACACTACAAGGTATAGATTGAACAAGACACCGAGTTTGAAACAAGTTCTCCCTTTGGTCTAGGCCGTCCTCCTTAATGTGGGTGTTTAGAGCTCGTCGAGTAACCAAAGATATATGTGTAGGGTCCTCTTCACTAAACTCCTCACTCTCATCAGTTTCCTCATTTATGTCGTCATGTGCCTCGTCATCCGTAACAATTTCTCCCTCCTTGATGGTCATAATTCTTGCATTTGGGCAATCTCTACTATAATGTCCTACCCCTTGACATCTCCAACACTTTAAATCCCTATTTTAAACATTAGACTTTTCTACTTTTTCTTTCCCTGTTCTAGAACTCTCCCCTTTCTCAAATTTAGCTTGAGGCTTCTCATTAATCTCTTGATTTCTATGCTTATAATCAATGTTCTTACTATCCTTTTTCCATGTAGAAGTAGAATTGGGAAAAGTTTTAGAAGAATACCGTTGAGACCTTCGTTGGATTTGCCTCTCGATCTTAATTGCAATGTGCAACAACTCCTCAATATTAGAATAAGGCTGTAAATCAGTCTTGTCTGCAATCTCTATGTTTAACCCATTAAGAAACCGCGCCATGAGAGCCTCCATGTCCTCATCGAGTTCAAGTCGATCCATCAATGTATCCATCTCCTTGTAATAATCCTCCACAGATTTGCGTCCTTGTTTCAACGCTTGAAGCTTTTGCGCCATGTCCCGTTGAAAATATTGTGGAACAAAACGCTTCCTCATGGACTCTTTGAACTCGACCCATGAATCAATTGGTGCTTCAAGATTTCTTCTCCTACTTGACATCAATTTATCCCACCAAATTTGAGCATATTGTTTGAATTGAGCAATGCATAACAGTACCTTCTTTTCATCACTAAAATTATGGCAGTTGAACACTGACTCCACCGTTTTCTCCCATTGAAGGTACTCCTCTGGATCGGTTTTGCCATAAAACTTGGGAAGTTTTAATTTGATGCTCCCCACGTTACGATCAATTCTATCATCATAAGGAACTCGATGTTGTAAATTATGATACCTTCTTCCATGGTCTCTCCCTCGCATCAAGCCAGGACCAACCGCATGTGGATTATCCTCGTGGTGATCAGAATTGTCGCCTTCATATGTATCGGTTGAGGGCGTAGGTTGTGGAATCCTCTGTCGTGCTTGATTTTGAATCTCCAATCTTCCTATTCGATCAGTCAACTCTTCTATTCCTCGAATTAGTCTTTCCATAGTTCGTTGTTGTGCTTCTCTCAATCGTGCATCAGTAATGTTAGTATTGTCGTCTGGATTTTCCATGCTACAAAAGAAAGGTAAAAGAAAAAAAAAAGGACCTCACAAGCGCTCCCTCACGTGTATTCACTCGTAAATGTAGTTCACTCGTGTTTAGCACTCAACACTCGAAGCAATGTGTCACTCCCTTACAAACTCACCCTCACAATTGAGCACACACAAATCACACTCCAAAAAAACAAATTGGGATGTGAGACAAGCTATGTTATAGAGCTAAGTGCAATTCAAAGTGAATAGACAGCACACTCAACACATAAACAAGGGTATTGAAGGAGCAATCCGAATAACGACAAAGAAACGAATTAAAGAAAGAAAATGATTAAGGACTAATTTAGACGTAGTAACATATGAGAGTTACATATAGTAATCAAGAGGAAAAAAGAAAGACATTTAACATCATATGCTTTCTTTATTTCAATGGTTTTTTTTCTTCTGATTGGCAAAATCTAAACAATTTACCAACAAGAAAATTGATTTAGAAGATCTTAAAGAAGAACAAAGTGTTGATAAGATCCAGATCTAACACTTTAAAGAACATAAGAATTTTTTTTTT
>NW_019268661.1:47274-54774 GCF_002738365.1 Cucurbita moschata
TCTACTAAATAGATAGCTGTGTTATCGTCAAAGTCTAAGTTTTGAAAAAAAAAAAATAGACGGCACTAGCATATTTAAAAAATCTTGTTTTTTTGAACATGAAGAGATAAAGAAGCCATTGCAATTGCCGGAAATACTAGGCCTACTAAAGGCACAAAAATAGAGGGTAAGTTTGTCATAGAATGGATACCTCGACTTAATATTTGTACCTGTTATTTATTGTTATATTAATATTTTTACCTGTTATTTATTGATTGTTATAAAAGGTATCTTATAATTATACTAATTCATATATAATTATACTAAGTAATATCTACTTGAGTATATATAGAAAAGGAATGCGGAATGTCGAATTAAATAAATGGACTTACTCATCTTTCGACATGAAATATATGTATCATAATAGACTTTTGTATTATTTTATTTATTATCTTGTCTTATAATTTTTTTGAATAAAATTTCATAAAGATTTTCGTACAAATTACCCAAAAGTTCGTTATAATCCGATCCAACAACAGGGATTCGTAGTAAAACTAGAGATCCTCTAGAGATGTAGAAAGATGCAAGACTCTATGCCGCTATTTGCTATAGTTGGATTATATATCCACATGTAATGTAAGAAGGGAGCATGAAATTCATTTTATTCCCGCCAAATTTTGCGGAAGAAATAATTTGCTCTTTTATTTTGTTTAATAGGGGTTTCCTAATTACTAATCAGGAATATCGGTAAAAAAAATTTCTCCGCATGATTCTTTCTACAATTTAATCTTATGTTACCAAAGAAAAATCCATTCTTCGAATTTTTACTTTGATTCCTATAAACTAAATAACTACTTGTTCGTCACAAAAAAAATAATTCATTTTTGAAGTTTTAAGTAAGGCTTTACTTGATTGAATTTTGATTCGAGGGAACGAAAGCGTGGAGCTGAAATAACTCACTCAAAACACCTTTTAAAGGATTACGTGGTACGATTAGATCGAATAAGCCCTTATCGAATAAATATTCAGCCACCTGTGAACCCTCAGGGACTGTCGTATTCAATGTTTGTTCAATTACTCTTTTACCCGCAAATGCGATGTAGGCATCGGGTTCGGCAATAATGATATCCCCCAACATACCAAAACTAGCTGTCACCCCACCAGTAGTAGGAGATGTAAGGATTGCTACATAGAATAATTTTTTATTTGATTGATAATCATATAAAGCGGAAGATATTTTTGCCATTTGCATCAAGCTCACACTTCCTTCTTGCATGCGTGCTCCTCCAGAAGCACACACTAAAATAAGAGGTAAAAATTGATTTGTAGCATACTCGATCAAACGGGTGATTTTCTCGCCTACTACAGATCCCATACTACCCCCCATAAACTTAAAATCCATAATCCCAATTGCTATGGGAATACCGTTTAATTTACCTGTGCCTGTTTGAATAGCCTCAGTTAATCCTGTCTTTATTTGATAAGAATCAATACGATCTTTATAAGGTTCCTCCTCCGAATGAAATTCAATGGGATCCAAAGAGACCATGTCTTCATCCATAGGGTCCCAAGTACCTGGATCAATCAAAAGTTCGATTCTATCTGAACTACTCATTTTCAAATGGTATCCACATTGTTCACAAATATTCATTTTGGATTTAAAATATTTCTTATAATTTAATCCATAACAATTTTCGCATTGAACCCACAAATGCCTGTATTTTTGAGTTCCATCTAGATCATTAGAACTTTCCGTAGAACTCTCCGTTCTAGTTAAATCACTTCCATCCGTGCTAGTTCTTATACTGGAACTCTCACTTTCACTACTATTTCCACCTTCACCACAAATGTAACTATAAACGTAACTGTCACTGTAATTGTGACTACCACTTAAAAAGTAACTATCAATACAGATTTGAGACCGAAGATAACTGTCAATGCAACTATTAATGTGATTATTCCAACTATCATAGTCGGAATCATCACTCTTAGATACATTATTTTTATAAGTAGAGTTCCGAAAACTATAAAAAAAACTTTCTAGTTCACTTACAAAAGAAGGATCATTGTCAATCTCAAAAATTTGATTTTCACTATCCAAATATATGGAATAACTGCTGCTATTACTATCCCTAACTAAAAAAGTGTCATCAGATACGAAATTCCGAATGCCGACTAAATCATCAACAGTACTGTAACTAGAATTGTCACTATGACTAGGAATGTTTTTATTCATATTATTGATAATTGATCCTTCACTTTCAATAGGACCAAGACTATTGATTGATTTACTTAGCCTAGACCTGTATTCTAACTCCCCGTTAGACAACCTCGAATTTAACCATCTTTTTTCCATAGAGCTTTCTTGCCCCTATTTTCATCAAAATACAATAGATGAATAGTCATTCGATAAAAAATAAATCATTTGAATATCTCATTTCCTACCAGGAATAGGATCTAAATCCAATCACTCGGATTATTAACTACTAAATAGCGTATTTTATTTACTTGGACTTGGTGCTCTTGCTTTTTCAAATTATATGCTTGAGTTATATGAAGCTTTCACTCCTACAATTACTTATTCGTTGGGACAATAACCTATGGGAAGGATTGATTTGAGGATGAGGCATTAGCATACTGACTCGCCTTCTTCCTTCCCTTTTTTAGTCCAATCTCGAATGGAACTTTTTTTTTTAGGATTAAACAAAAGGATTCGCAAATAAAAGTGCTAATGCTACAACCAGTCCATAAATTGTTAAAGCTTCCATAAAAGCCAGACTTAGCAATAAAGTACCTCGGATTTTTCCCTCCGCCTCGGGTTGTCTCGCGATCCCTTCTACAGCTTGGCCCGCAGCAGTACCTTGACCAACCCCAGGTCCAATAGAAGCAAGCCCGACGGCCAATCCAGCAGCAATAACGGAAGCGGCAGAAATCAGTGGATTCATAATAAGTTCCTCACACCAAAAGAAAGAAATGGTTAATGATACAATCAACCAATGAATTCTAACTTATTATTCCATCGATCTAGAAATATTTTGTGATGAACGTACAGGAAAACCTTCTTTGGATTTGCCGAAGATTTTTGGAATTCATTTATTTCTCTCAGGGTTGGGTTGCTTTGGTTTTGGTGCATTTCATGTAACCGGATTGTATGGTCCGGGAATATGGGTATCCGATCCTTATGGATTAACCGGAAGGGTACAAGCTGTAAATCCTGCGTGGGGTGTCGAAGGGTTTGATCCTTTTGTTCCGGGCGGAATAGCCTCTCATCATATTGCAGCAGGTACATTGGGCATATTAGCGGGCCTATTCCATCTTAGTGTTCGTCCGCCCCAACGTCTATACAAAGGATTACGTATGGGAAATATTGAAACCGTCCTTTCGAGTAGTATCGCTGCTGTCTTTTTTGCAGCTTTTGTTGTTGCTGGAACTATGTGGTATGGTTCAGCAACTACCCCGATTGAATTATTTGGTCCCACTCGTTATCAATGGGATCAGGGATACTTCCAGCAAGAAATATATCGAAGGGTTAGTGCCGGGCTAGCCGAAAATCAAAGTTTATCAGAAGCTTGGTCTAAAATTCCTGAAAAATTAGCTTTTTATGATTACATCGGGAATAATCCCGCAAAAGGTGGATTATTCAGAGCGGGTTCCATGGACAACGGGGATGGAATAGCTGTTGGGTGGTTAGGACACCCTGTTTTTAGAGATAAAGAAGGGCGCGAACTTTTTGTACGCCGTATGCCGACCTTTTTTGAAACATTTCCGGTTGTTTTGGTAGACGGCGACGGAATTGTTAGAGCCGATGTTCCTTTTCGAAGAGCAGAATCGAAGTATAGTGTTGAACAGGTCGGTGTAACTGTTGAGTTCTATGGTGGATAAGAAATAATCTACTGCAGTTTTACCGGTCTGCCTGTCCCCAATAATTAATTCTCGCTGACCACGTCCGATAGGAATCATCGCATCAATAGCAATAAGTCCTGTTTGAAGAGGCTCATATACGGAACGTCTCGAAATAATACCAGGAGCGGGGGATTCAATTAACCGAGAGTCAGAAGCTGAAATTTCACCTCGGCCATCAATAGGTTTAGCCAGGGCGTTTATAACACGACCTAAATAAGCCTCGCTTACTGGTATCTGAGCAATTCTTCCCGTTGCTTTTACAGAACTTCCCTCCTGTATCAGCAAACCATCACCCATTAATACAACACCAACATTATTTGATTCTAAATTTAGAGCTATGCCTATAGTACCCTCTTCAAATTCGACTAATTCACCTGCCATTACTTCATCAAGACCATAAATACGAGCAATGCCGTCGCCTACTTGAAGTACAATACCGGTATTTACAATTTTTACTTCTCTATTATATTGCTCAATACGTTCACGGATAATATTACTAATTTCATTTGCTTGAAGGGTTACCATGAGTATTTCGTAATTCTTTTTTTTTTTTTTCAAAAAAAAAAAAACAAAAAAAAAATAATGCCTACTGTAGAAGGACTAATCAGTTAGTTATTTCTTTCATCGTCCCAAACATGGCAATATTAGCACTGATGGTACGTAAATGTAACTCGTTGTTCAAACAACTATTCAGAGTTCCTAGAGCTCCTTGTAAGGCTTGTTGGAAAACCTGTTGTCGTACTTGATTAATCGCTTTTTGTTGTTCAAAACGAATAGTTTCATTTTTATAATTTTCTAATTGTTCCAAACTTTTAGAAGTTGAATTAATCAAATTCAATTTTTCTCGTTCTATCTCAGAGTATCCATTCACTCGAAACTGATCCGCTTCCATTTCGACTTTTCGTAAGCGGGCCCGGGCTTTTTCCAGCTGTTCAATGGCCCCTCCGCGGAGTTCTTCTGAATTTTGAATTGTTTTCAAGATCCTCTGTTTTCGATTATCTAATAAATCACTTAATGAAAGTAGATTGTCTTTCCATTCATTTCAAAACTTCGACGATCCCTTCCCGAACCAAACATGAATCTTTCGATTCATTTGGCTCTCACGCTCAATTATTGCAATTATTTCTGGGAAATTCCCATATATCTTTTTGAATGTAATGAGCCTATCCTCTTTTCTCTATTCATATTCCACAAAGAAAAATAAAAAAGAAAAAATCAAATTGATCATTAATCCAAGACCCGAATATTCGGAGGACTCTTCTGACCAAACAAACAATTGTCAGCAAAGTTGTTTCTTTTTTTCTTGAAATCCAAAGAATTTTTGTTACTTTATACATAACATAGGTCATCGATTCAGCATTGGATAAAAAAGAAAAAAATGAGGATTTCACCCTCATTTTTTTTATTTTTTTACAAAAAAATTATAAAGGGGTTCAGTTCAAATCATTTTATCGACATGAGTGTTCTATATCGATAAAAAAAATCCCAACTATTTGAAACGATTTATGTATTAACATAGTAGTATGAGTGTTCTATATCGATAAAAAAAATCCCAACTATTTGAAACGATTTATGTATTAACATAGTAGTAGAAAGAGTACCATGCTGCGTCCGGACTTCAAACGGTTTAGCTTTAACCATGTTAATGGTCCCACATTATTGGTTGATAGAGAATCAAAGTGAATTTACCAATGAATCACGAAATGCTATGGTTCTTCAATATGATTTCTTCATTTTGTCAGAAGTAATTCGCGGGATCATGCATATCAAAAATTCTGGAAAGAACCAAAGTTCCAGATTCGATATGGAACGACTTAGTATTTCTTCATTCATTCTCATCCAATCAAAAACAAAAAAGATTTTTTTTTATTGTTCAATGGGTTGATTTCTTGATTCATTGTGAGATAATTCAAATCTTTCTTATAGATTTTTTCAATTAGTTGAAAATTATTACCCCCAGTTTTAGTATTTTGATTACTGTTCGTGTCAGTTTCAATATTGATCCAGACTCTAATATCGGCCTTATTTTTAAGACCTTTTTAAGACCAAAATGCAGCATTCTCCAATCAAAATATTTTCTATCCAGATTTTTTTCCCGATCTATCCGATCTATAATATAATTATCTATTAGATAATTATTGATAGGGATATCCGTTAGTATATCAAAAAATTTCCATTTATCTGTGTTGTACTTATATACGAACTTTCTTGATTATTTTTTACTTGTACTGCTAATTCATAAATAGATGAATCTTTATTATCTTCATAATTAATGGATTTATATGATAAAAGATCATAGATATATTTTTTTAGAATATTATCGTTTTTATTTGGTAATGAGTAGCCGGTTTCAAAATCATTTTGTTTTTTGTAATCAATTAATCTGTTTTGTTCATATGAATAACATTGTTTAAAATCTTTATTTTTGACCATACGATCTTTCTTTACTCTATTTCGCCATTTTTGTGGGAATAATTTTGCCCATCTAATTGGATATAAATCATAGTGATAATGACCCCTTAACCAGTTTTTCCATTCATTCATCATTGCACAATTTTGAAGATTCTTTTGTTTTAAGTCGGGATGGAATATTTCGTGTGCTCCAACAACTTTACCAAAATAATCCTGTATTTCATTTTTAAGAAAAAGAGATGTTCCCGTGATATTGAAACACAGGTCTTAACTTAGATAAGTTAATAAGTTGAGTTTGTGATAATTTGTAACATAAATATGCTTGTGACAAGTATGATAAGTCCCAAAAGACCTTTCTATTCTTATTACTAATATGGGAAAGTGACTTTTTTATAGTTGAAATAAAGTAAATGAAACTTTGATTTGTTTTATCAATTCTTTCTTGATTTGCTTCATTATTGGAAATGGATTTAGTCTTTTTTTTTTATTGAATCAATAAAAAGTTGACCATGAATCCTCGGGATATTCATAGTACGTTGAAAGATAGCTATGTATATGTTTTCAACGAAAAATTTTAGAAAATGATGCAATTTACGAATTAATCGTACATTTCTTTTTTTTAATATCTTTAAAAGATTTTTCGGAGATTCTAATATATCACTTATTTTGTTAGGACTAATATTTAGTTCTAGCTTTAGAATCGCTTTTCGGAGATTCTAATATATCACTTATTTTGTTAGGACTAATATTTAGTTCTAGCTTTAGAATCGCATTTTTCGTGTCTTTTCTAATTTTTTCAATTTGTTTTAGTATGGTGTTTGTTTTATCAAATATAAAAGAAAACAAGTAAAGTATAAATAAATTTTATAACTTGAAAATGTTATAATTTAAACATGAAATAATTTCATTCTTTTCATTTTCATATTGATATATATATTTCTAGAAATATTATTTACTTTCTTTAATATATTTATATATATTTATATTTAGTATTTTCTAAAAATTATATATTCTACCTAATAAATGGCATAGCTCTAAATTTAGAATAAAATAATGTTGGTGTTGTATTAATGTGTGATGGTTTGCTGATACAAGAGGGAAGTTCTGTAAAAGTAACGGGAAGAATTGCTCAGATACCAGTAAGCGAGGCTTATTTAGGTCGTGTTATAAACGCCCTGGCTAAACCTATTGATGGCCGAGGTGAAA
>NW_019268661.1:69774-94922 GCF_002738365.1 Cucurbita moschata
CTTTCTTCTTTGCCCTTTCGGTAATAGGTTAGTTAAAGCTTGCATCTTCTGTTACTTTTCGGTCGAGCAGCAGCTTGGTTGGCTCCTTCCTTTTCCTTGAAGAAGAAAGATTCATCCTACTGGGTCGGTAGGTAAACGGGATATGATTCTCCTTTCTTTCGCTGTCTATAAACTCCAACTCAACTTTAACTAACCCTGAACCTGTGTGCCGCCCCTCTTTCTTATATTATTCCCCTCGCTTATTTCGTAAAGCGTCAAGAAGAATCAACCTTTCCTTTCTAAAGACTAAGAGGCAAGACTCTCGCTGAGAGATAGTTTACGGTCTTTGACTAAATTCCGGAGTTAGAGCAGCTGCTTTAGCTTTGAAAGACTCAACGTAAAGAAGAGGAGGAGAATGAATGAGCCGTAACAGGAAAGAAAGAATCAGACTCGGATATCCCTTTACTGGGTGTGGAGTAAATTCATTCAATCCCGAATCTTATACTCTAGTTGATTATTCCCTTACCTTCTTGAACAAGTAAAGACTGCAAGACAGATAAGATTCGTGAGACTAAACGCATTGGAGCAAAAATCAAAGAAATTCTATCCACCATAGGGGTCAAAGTTCGTAAGACCTTTTTCACTAATAGCAGCATAGGAAAGAAAAGATTTTGTATCCACCATAGGGGTCAAAGTTCGTAAGACCTTTTTCACTCGGTAAAGCTACTGAAAGAAAAATAATTCTATCCAGCATAGGGGTCAAAGTTCGTAATCAGTTTTTCCCTTAATAGCTGCAGCTGAAATCAAATATTTTCTATCTTTCCCGTGAGATAGATTCATTCTCTTTATTTATTACCTACCTTAATTCCTATACACCTCTGTATTTTTTGTATTCGGTAAAGCTCTGTCTCTTTGTTTGCTTACTCGGTTTGGTTTCACTATTTCTTCTCTTTATCTGCCGTAACCTGACCCTTAGCTTCTTTCTCTGACCCTTTCACTCCTTTCCCTGTCGGTAAAGCGTATTCTTTCTCCTACACCTCTTTATTTATTCTTTCATTGGGTAAAGCAAGGATTAAAGAAAAAGGGAAAGCCGAAAGAAGATGCGTTCTCCTTGACTCGTAACCTATTCTATTGATTGATTGATTCTTGATCCTTCCCCTGCCCCTCTCCCCCTCGGTCGAGCTGTTTCACCCCTCTACAACAAGTCAAGACTCCTTATGCATTCTCCTCAATTCCTTGCAGCTCAATCACCTATCCTGACAAGTGAAATCAGGGAGGGTAGAGTCAATTCATATTCACTACTGAACCTACACCTGAACTTGCCAGTCGAGTCAATTCCTATTCAATCCTGTAAACTCCTTACAGTCTCGCTGCTTCTTCCTTCCCTTCCTCTCAGATAGATGATTTTCTGACTCTCATCCAGGTAAGTAATTAGTTTGCCATTAGAGAGAGTGAGTTTTTCTTTCATTTGATTCTGATTCCACTTCTACTTCTATCTTCACTACCTTTTTGTTCTTCCTTCTTTCATATATATGACTGTAACAACTTATTCTAAGCCAAGCGGGAATGGCCTCTGTCTTCGTCTTCTTCCTTTCCCTCTTCTCTACACCCTTAGAAGTCAGAAAAAGGGTCAGTGGTTAGCACGAGAGCTCCGTAATCTATTCTATTGGTCTCACTGCTGAGCTCCGTAACCTATTTACCTCGTTCAAGCAAGAAGGTTCAGTCTCATAATTGCTTTAGAGTGAAAGCAAGAAGGGAGAGGGCGGGCGGAGGAGGAGAATATGCTTTCCCTTGTGTTTGAAAAGAGCTACTGAACTTGCCAGTCGAGTCAATGAATGAAATCCTTTACGGGAAAGAAAAGAAAATGAATTGATGGAAGAAGAAAATGAAAGATTAATTATCATCAGCCTTTATTCCCTTCTCTGATGGAACTGTAAAGACTATCGATTCCTTCTCCTTCTGAACGAACCAACCAGATTGAACGAGGTCTCTTTGAACAAGGTCTCTTCTCTTTGCTCCTTAACCTTATACTCTTTCTTCTTTAACTGATCTTTCTCCTTGTGTTCCTATTCAATCCTTTTCCCAAACTGGGCTTAACTCATGAACCTTTCCTTCTTTCCCTCGGTAAATAGAATAGGTGTTGAACTGGGTGTCGGTGTCTTCTCTGTTCTTTCCTTCACCTTCAAAGACTGTAAACGAATCAAAGCTTCACACAATTCCATTCCCTGAGCTACTTCTGGCCCCGATATTCCCTATTGGCCATTTCAGTCGGTAAAGCAATTCCATTAATGATCCTTTATTACAGTCTCACAATTCCATTTCCTTCCCCGAGAGCTACTGACTGAGGACCCTATTCAAACAATGAATTCAATCCTCAAGAAGAAGAAATTCGACTTAACTGTAAGGAAAGACGAAAGAAGAAGAAATGAGAGTGAACAGGAAGGAAAGAAGAAATGAGAGTGAACTGTAAGTCAATCCTCATTCTTCCTTCTATCTCCCCCTTATTTTTAGGGATAAAAGGGAGGTCTTTAGGGCAGAGGTAATTAGGAAGTCAATCCTATCGAAGAATCAATGATCGTTAACTGTCAGTCAATCCTCATTCTTCCTTCTTGATCTTGATCTTCTCCTTCTTTCACTCTTTCACTCGGTCTCGCTCCTTCACCCCTCTCCAACAACTATCAGCTTCTCTCCTTCATCACCAGATGGAGCTGTAAAGACTGAAGCAAGACAAGATTCATTCTCCCTTACAGTCAGTCTCGCTACTTACTCCTATTAATTATCATGAACCTCGTAAACAAGACAAGGGTTTAACTATCTCTTTATAAGTCTGGTTTAAGGAAAGATTTGAGAGACAGAAGAGAAAGTCAAGCCGAAAGAAGAATGAGAGTTTATTACGAACTCCTTTTCGTATTTCTTCACGAGGTAAAGCCTATTCAATGAATTGACTCTACGATAGATATTACCTGACCTGATATAGTCTCGTAAATGAATGAAATGAAAGAGAAACTTATGAACAGGAAGTCAAGATGAAACGGAACTCCGGAACCTGACCCTGCCCCTCTCCCTTCGGTCTCGCCCTTTGGCCGAGCTCTTTTCACCCCTCGGCGTCGCTTACCTCCTTTGAACAAGGTAAAACATTGTCTTTTCTTTCACTCCTTTGATTCTGCTTGAATGAAAAGACTCAACAAATTCAATCAAGATCAGCTAATTTCCTATTTATGAACTGTAAACAAGAGTTGAACTCCTTCCCCCTCACCTACCTCTCCAACTATCATCTTATCTCCGTAACCTGTCCTTTACAGTCGAGTAAAGAAAAGACAAACTCCCGGGTAAGAAAGCTGCTTGGCTCAATCACCTGTCAGTTGAACAACTCCATTGCCTTTATTTAGAGTTAGTTAGAGTCAGTAAAAGATAAAGAAGATGATCGTAACCCGTTGTTGTCCTCTCCCTGTCTCATTGCTTCGCTCCGTAACCTTCTACTCTATTTCCTTCTTCCGTTATTGTTCTGTTATTCTTGCTTTCAGGAACAGTAAACAAAGACTGAAGTGAAGATGCATTATACTGGTTGAAGGCGGGAAAGACTATTCTTTCTCTTTTCTCCTTTCTTTCAGAGTCAACTCCTGAACAGGAAGTCAAGACGTAACAAGAAGGAAAGACTGGTTGGGGCTCCTTGGGAGGAAGAATCTACATCGATCACAATGCGAGCAACAAGGTAAGGTAATTGTTGGTGTTTGAAGGGGGAATCCAATGAAAGATGAATAAGACCTCACTCCTCTCCTTTCCGGTCTCTAAGCTTTCGCTCCTTTTACCGAGAATAAGATGAAAGAGAAGACAGACCCGTAAGTCAAGCCGAAAGAAGAATTCTCCGTAACCTTTCCATGAGAGGAAATTCATTAGCAGTAGCAGCGGACTAAACTTTTTATTCGTTATCCTTCACTCAATCACCTTCTTTGTACTGTGTACTGTAAGAAAAGAGATTCATTCTTAACTACTGAAGGAACCTGATTGAAGAAGTTTACAGTGTTTTAAGGGAGAAGATCAAGGAAAGACTGAACTACTGAACCTGAAGCTATTTATTCTGGAACTGTAAGTGACCAAAGAGTAAAGTGAAACCCTCTCCTTTGTCGAGCTGCTGCGCTCCTTCCTTCACCTATTGATTATTCAAAGACTGATCTTTCTCCTTTCTTTCTTGCTTGAACTCGGTAAATAGGCTTGCTTCTCTCCCATCCCGAACCTTTTCCTTATGGTCTCATTGCTTCTCTCCGTAACCTAATACTCTCTTAATATTTATACCTATTCGCTCATTCACCTATCAGTAAAGCAATTCAATCTACTGAACCTGACGAGTAGAGTTAATTCATTAGCAGCTTATCGAGAGCAGCTTGTCGAGCTACTTACTCCTTTACCTAAACCTATACAGTCGAGTCAATTCAATCTGGAACCATAATCTGATTTCAACTCCTTTATTTACAGTGAATAAATAGAAAAAGACTAGAAACAGGAGCTGCATGAGAAGACCCTATGTTTGAAATGGAATTGTTCAACCAACAGCTGAATGGAAAACCGAAACTAAAGAGGAATTATCTATCCTTCCTCTCCAACTCGCCTTCTTCCTGATCCGGGCGGGGAACCTACCTTTACAGAATCTAATGTAAAGATGAATGATCCCACCCACTCCTCTCCTTTACAGTCTTTGTTTGAATCAATGAATTAGCAGTAGCAGCTTTGAAAGACTAAACTCAAGACTCATTATCCTGAACTACTGAACCTGACCTTCGTAAACAAATCTGTACTCCTTATGAATGAGACTCAACAAGATTCTCCTTTTCCTATTACTGATTGAACGATTTATTTACTATTCTTTCAGAAGGTAAAGCATATTCTTTTTCTTTCTCCTGAGCTACTGTCCCTGATGGAACTCTTGAACTCGGGAAAGCTATTTGCTTGAAGAACCTTTACAGTCTCTTGTTCTAGTAAAGAAAGAACACTAGGAGTTCAGTCGAATTGAAAGCACGAAAGACGGATGCATGCCTTGCCTCATTATCCATTCCCGATACCCCCTTACCTTTATTATATTATTACAGACAACTCTTTATCCTTTCTTTTCTTTATTACAGACAGCTCTTTCCACAGACAGACAGCTCTATTACAGACAGCTCTTTCCCCTACCGCTCTTCCCCCTTTAACTCTTTCTCACCTTTCCTTCCCTCTGAGCTCCGTAACCTTGACTTTACAGTCGGGTAAGATAGAACAGTCAGTCAAGACTGAACCTCATCAAACCTTTTCCCTTCTTTCACAGTAAACTCCTTCCCTCAACCTGCCCCCCTCTCCAACTAGCAGCTTCTTTCTCTAAGGAACGGAACAGTGCACCAACCCACTCTACTTACGGCACAACAGATTCCCTGAAACTAATAGAGTGGCTTCCTTCGCTCCTTTTCCCTATTTATTCACTGCTGTAAACTAACTAAGACTCTCAACTCCTTATTCTATAGACAGATGGAACTCGTAAACTACCAGCTTCTCTCCTACACCGGAACCGATAGGACCTGAACTTGATTGACAGTTAGTTAAAGAATCAAGGGAGAATCAGAATCAGATATTTTTTTACATGAGGAGAGTCCCCATTCAGATTCAATCCTGTAAACGAAGAAACTAAATGAGCTTCTCTTTCACCTGAGCCTTCAAACACTCTTTTACATAGGTAGGGCGCATTTGCTTTTCTTACTCAAAGAATGAATTTACTCGACTGACTGTAAACACTCCTTATTCAATTACTGAGAGTGAACTTCGTCACCTTTGAAGTCAGAAAAAGAGGTCAGTGCAGTGGTTGACACTTTCGCTCCGTCACCTATACTGTCTCATTGCTTCTCTCCTTCCCTTATGTATTCTTATTCTTTAACTGATCTTGCTTGATCCTTGAACTGTAAAGACTATCGATTCATTCTACTTAACTACTGAACCTGATTCCTACTTAACTAGACCTGAACCAGATTAAACTGATCTTTCTCCTTATTACCATCTGTTATTGTGTTATTCTTTCACTATGTTTACGGTCTGCTCCTTGCCTTGATTCCTTCTTTCTCTCCTCAACCCATTATTGATTGATTCTTTCTCTCTCCTTCAACTGATTTAAGTGATTCAGCTATCGGTGTCTTCTCTCTTCTTTCCCTAAACTGTAAAGAGGGAATCTTAGCTCAAAGACTGATCTTTCTCCTGAAACTGATTGAATGAGGTTCTCTTTGCTCCTTCACCTCTCGCTTGCTTCCTCGAACCGTAAACAAGGGATGAACTATTTTCTTTCTTTTACCTCCTTTCTTTAACTGTCAAAGATCAATACTCAACCTTCAACCTTTTCCTGGGCCGGCTTCTCTCCTCAAACCTATTTATTCGCTGTAACCTCATTCACCTTCTTACTTGAACAAGGTAAAGTCAAGCAGCTGCTTCATTGACTCTCTCTCCCCGATTGACCAAGGTAAACAGAAGGATTCCTCTTTCACTCGGGCTGAACTATTCGATCACTCTACTCTATCTGAGTCTTCTTCCTTCATCTATCCCCTTCAGTGATTGGTTTGTTATTCTCAGTGATTGTGAGTTATTCCTTCTGGAACTGTAAACAAAGAGTCGAGATGAATCAGACTCTCCCTTAAACCTTCACCCTCTTTCACTACTACTGAATGAGACAGATTGAACTCAAAGACTAGGTAAAGCATATGGGCTCTTTTCTTGAGCGAGGTAAACTTCTCTCCTTCTGCTCGGCTTCTTGACTACTTCTCAAATACGTAAACAGCTCATTCCATATATTCTTCAACAGGTGGAGTTGTTGACACGAGACTCTCCAACTCGGGTCTCACTATTCTTTCCTTTGATTCTGATTGAACTACTACTAAATGAGCCAGATTGAACTCAATCACTATTCTTCAACAAGGTAAAGCATATTCAGCTATTTATTCTGGAACTGTAAACACAGACGAAACGAAAGAGTTGTAGAACTGAACTCATTCACCTATTCTATTGGTCGGTCTCACTGCTGCGCTCAATCACCGGAACACAAAGATAAGAGGAAATGAAAGCGAGAAAACAAACAAACTAACTAGTACTATTCATGAACCTTTGACAGTCAGTATTACCTTATTTATGGAGGTAAACTCGAGGTCTGACTGCTTATACCCTTTACTCTGCATTCTCCCTCCTTCACTGGCATATTCTATTCAATCCTTCTTTCACCTATTTCTTCTTGGTAAACTGATTCACTATTCGATCACTCTGTCTTCGTCTTCGCTACTCTTCTTTAATACTCTCTTCCCTTATTGAAGTAAGGAGGTAAACTCGGTCTCTTCTCTTTGCTTTGATTCCACGCTTGAAAGACTCTTCTCAAGAAAGATTTGCTGTGAGAGTCACCCTGCATGGGACTGATTGAACTCAGTAATGAGGAAGTCAAGAGATGAATGAGACTGAACGAACCGCTATGACCTTTTTACAGTTCAAGAAAGAAGGGAGAGGAAAAAGACTGAACCTAGCCTTTCTTTACACTGTTCGTCAAGGGATATTAAATGAAGACGCTGCTGCTTTGAAAGACTCAAGGAAAGAGTTGTAGAAGGATGAATGATGTAACTCCTTTTCCTTTACTATAAGAAGAATCAGGCTATTGTATTGGCTGCATCTTTCGTACAGTCTCGTCGAGCTACTTACTTCCCCTGAACCAGAAACAAACCTTTACAGAACCCGAATAAAAGAAAAGGAAAGAGAAGCGACCCATATGACCTTCCCTGATTTCAGGGGTTTACAGTGAAAGAATGAATTGATTGAAGACAAGATGAGACTAAACGAACCAATATTCCATTGCCTGTCCCTGATTGAACTACTGAACCGATATTCCCTATTTTGTCTTTCATGGAACTCTTTTACTCTCTGGTAAACCCGAAAGAGAAATTCTCCCGAGCTACTGTCCCTGGTTGAACTACTACTGAATGAACCTTCTTTACTTTGTCTTCCACTCGGTAAATAGACTAATTAATTTACCCTCCTCTCCCGGAACTGTAAACAAACACTAAACTCTCGATTCATTCTCCGTAACCTATTGATGGATTCTTTCTTCTGATGGATTCTTTCCCTCTGTAAATAGGTGTTTTCCTCTTCTGTCCTGTCCTTTGTCTCGTCGAGCTACTTACTCCTGAACCTTCCTGACGAGAATGAAAGAAGGGAGACTCAATTCCTTGCATCGACTGAACCAGAACCTGATTGAACTGATCTTTCTCCTGAAACGTAAAGGGAAGACGTCAGATGAATGAGAGTGAACTTGTTCCTATTCTTGATTTTCAAAAGATGAATGAGACTACTTACTTAACCGATATGACCTTCAAAGACTCTTTTACTCCCCTGTAACCTCGGGTTGAACTATTTGATGGTCTCTTCTCTTTCTGCTTATGAATCAAGTAAAGACTAAACATTAATGAGAAAGAACTCCATTGCCTATCGGGAGAGTGGCTTCGTTCAATCACCTGTCGGTCTCAGAATTCCTTCCATTGCCTGAACCTCTACAACTATCTATCTATCAGTCTGCTTCACTGAATCACTTGTCCCTGATTGAAGAACTCTTTCACACTCGGTCTCGCTATTTGAGGAACCTTTCTTTACAGTCTCTCATAGTGTTTAGAATCAAGAGAACTTAACTGCTCCGGAACCAGCCCCTGCCCCTATTCTTTATGGCAAACCCCTAATACTAATAAAGGAAAAGAGAATTGATTGCTTGAAGAATCCAATGAAAGATTCATTCACCTTCCTCTGTCTTCGTCTTAGCTCCTGGACTAGATATTACTTCTTCACTTTCTTTAACTGTAAACTCCTGTCCTTTCCAGTCGAGCTACTTCGCTCCTTAGCAGCTTTGGAATGAAAGCCGAAACCGACACGACACCCTCTCCCTTTGTTCTCGCTGTTTCACTCCTCTACCTTTACTTACCTTTATTTACTGTCTCGCTCTTTCACTCCTACACCTACTTATTAATGATGATCCGGAAGAGTCAGTCAAGAAAGAGAAGCTAGCTCATGAACCTGATTGAACTGATCTTGATCCTCTTTACTCAATCACCTTTGTTTTCCTGACGATATTACCTGAGCTACTTCCTGACCCGATATGACCTTTATTCCAGAATCAGAATCAGATATTTCTTTCTTTCTCCTTCCGCTTTTCCTCTACTCTATTCCCTTCCCGGATTGAAGAGTAAACGCATTCACCTTCTTTCACCTCTTTCTTCTTTTTCTATTGGTGCCGGAACTAGTTTTCAGGCCATTTGCTCTCGATGAAAGGCCAGAAGTGGAAGTGATAGATGTAGTTATCTTTCTTTGTTTTCTGTCTGTCAATACATTGCTTCTTTCTTTTCTGGCCCTGGGGAGCTTATACCTAATCTACCCGGGAGTCCTATTTCTTCTTCCTTCTGTCGACGAGATAGTTCCAATTGTTGTAGTCTCTCTTTCTTCCCTAGTACATAATTTCTGGGAGGGATAGAGTCTGTATTTGTATTGACTATAGGCATTGACTAAATAAGCTAAGCTATACTGTCAAATAAGAAGGCGCGTATAACGAACCAAAGAAGCCTTGCAATCTAAGAGCTTTCCATGGGGATTGAGTGTTGTAAAACCCTAGGAAGATTCCCATGCAGTCTGACGGGCTGAATACTAGATGGAAAGGCTTCCTTTTATATCAAACTCATTGTACCAGCTTTCAAATGCTATAAGGTATAAATGGTTTTAATGGCACCCCTCCATTGCCCTTCTGCTAACGTTGAGGATTCCTCCCCTTTCCTTTCATGGAGACTTTGTTTTTGGGGACCCGGACCATCATTCTTTGTTTGAGTTATCTACTCCCTTCTCTCTCTGAAGAATCAACATAGAAAAATCATTCCACTGAGGGGGCTTGAGGTAGTCTTATAAAATGAGGGTACCACTTTCTATTTAATAATGAAAATGTGAATAGAGAATGAACCATACATATTCTTGGAAGATCAGACAGAGCCTTGAGCCTGAAAAGGGGTTACACTAAATTGTTCTCTGATATGCTTTCTAGGAACTCTCAGTCTGAGAACAACCCTTTTTTTCTTTGGTGAGTAAAGGCAAGCGGAACAAGACTTTGTTGAAGCACCATACTAACATACTCTCCCTTGGGTGTGCATGCTACCCGCATAGCTGAAGATTAGGTCTGATACGAGAGAGAAAAAGCATGTAGAAGTTGCCTGACTCACTTAGTTAGGTGTAATTGCCGGAATCGTCTCAGAACACCCATTATTAGAAGTGTACATCCCTTGTCTCTGAACGAAGGGGGATTGGAAACTAAGCTCTCCAAAGAAAGAGGGAATGGAATTGTTCAACCAAGAGGTGAAACCGCTCGACCAAAGGGAGAGGCCCTGTACTAGAAAGAGTTAGAAACCGAAATGGGCCAACCACATCCTACACGTAAGACTGAAAGAGTGAAGTCAAGCTAGACTAGATCTTACCCTCTTTACCTATTGTAATCCGAACGTACATGGTTTGTTTACATCCCGGTTTTCCAGTTCTAGTAGCCCTCATAACCATAACCCCATGGATTTTGAAGCACTCCACCACGAATAAGACCTAATCAATCCTTTTTCTGACTTTTCGATCATGATGTGAAAGTGAAACTTGTCATGTGGTCCTCATTTTCTAAGGAACTCTCTCAATCACAAGCAGTGAATAGAATTCCAGGCCTCATCATCATCCTTTCTATGTGAAGAGATGTTAGAGAACTTTGTTGAAGCGTCAAGTCGTAGATTGTTTACCCAAGAATCAGTTCATTCCATTTCCAGATAAATGTAGCCTTGACCTAAGAATGATATGAGTGAGTTAAGGAACTTCTTTAAAACTAACTATTGCTATTGGTAACAAAGAGTCTTTAGGCCCTGACTCTGCTTATCTCTCTAGATGCTTGCTGCATTACCGGTCTTAAGACTTGACTTTTTTGACAAAAGCGGGTAACCTGGTAATAGTAATAAAAGAAGAAGATGCTCTGTTTTCACGAATCCAACTGAGATAGTGGCAAGATCATGACTATTTAAGCCAATGAGATTATTAGCTCAGACACTATTCTATTCATAGTTGTTGATCTATAGGGATAGGGTAATTAGCCTAAACATGGGATGTCTGACTGATTGACAGAAGTAAGTAGGCAAGTCTGGGACTTTCGAATAAGAACTTCTTTCTCAACTCCCGGTTGTACGGATTGGATTCGCCAGATGCTTAGACTCGGTCTTCAATTAGCTACCATCAAAGCCTCCTTCCTTAGCTTTTGCAGTGCTTCGCAGCAGTCATATTGAAATATAGGCTTGTGAGATCTCCCACGCTGACTCTTGCTCTAGCACTATAACTAGCACGCTGACTAGAGCTTATTTAGGATTCCCTGACCCTCTTGATTTAGATTTTTACGTGGGACTTTCAAAAAGAGAACCCGGCTGACAGACTGTATTACCTTATCGGAACAAAAACATGAGAGGAAATTCAATCAATAAGCTCTCCTTCCTGAACAGTAAACAAAGAAAGACTATTCTGGAAACACTCGGGAAACCTTTGTCTGTATGGTCTCATTGCTGAGCTCACTCATTCGCCTACGCTATTCTTGTCTGTCTCATTGCTTCACTCCTCTCACTACTGAACCAGACCTAACCTTTTCTTCTACTCTATTTATTACCGGATGTAAACTCGGGAAAGCTCCTTCTCACTGATTCCCCTATTCATTGTTGGAAGGAAAGAGGAAACAAGAAGAAATGAAGACGCTGCTTTTCCAGCCGAAAGCAAGAAACCTTCACCTATCCTTTAACTGTTTTCAAGAAAGAGTAAATTAATGAAGACGCTACTAAACCTGGAACCCTGACGAGAAAGAAGAAGAATCAGATATTCTATTCCTTTACAGGGGAGGAAATGAATGAAAGAAAGATCAGCTCCGGAACTCAATCACCTGTCCCCGCGGTTCCTTGTCTCACTGCTGGCTTCTTTCCGATTCCTTCTTAACTGCTCCCTCCGGAAGAGTAAGGAAAGCCGAAAGAAGAATAAATTCAGACGCTATTGTTGAACCCGAACCTCTATTGCCGGAACCTTATACTCAATCACTTTTATTGACTAGAGAGTCAATGAAGACGCTTAACTCCTTTACAGAGAAAGAAGAAATGAAGCAAGACAAGCTTACTTACTTAATGAGAGTGAACCTATCTTTACAGTTCAAGAAGAAATGAAGGGAGAAGAAGAATGAGCTACTGAACGATCAAACACTCTTTCACTCGTTAAAAGCCAAAGAGAAAGGGGAAAGAACACCCGGACTGTCTACTCTACTCTTCTCTTATGTGTGTGGCCATGGGCTTTCCCTTCTGTAAAGTCTATAAGAATTCTATATAAGGATCAAGTCTGGGCTAAGCACCTTTGGGTCCCCCTCTTAGTTCAATTTCGCTCGAAAGAAATGGTAATCTGTCTGTCTTCCCTTCATTTTTCATTCACTTATATTCTCTTCTTCTTCGATTCCTTTCCATTAAGGTAGGTATATATAGACTAAATCGGAATTCATCATTAGATATGAAGAAAACCAACCACTTATAGGACAGCGATAACGTCCATATGAAAGGCTACGTATGAGTTTATCAACGATAGGTATTACTTTCATTCAATACGTATCTTTTCTTTTCGTTACACTCATTCAGTCTCACTGCAAGAGCTCGTTCGCCTCTCCAACTCTGTCTCAGAATTCCATTGCCTCGAAAGGAAGCCAACGCTAATTTCCATGTTTGTTTAGAGTGAAACACTAGAAAGAATGAAAATCTAGACCAGTAGTACTAGCGAGGGAGAGACCACTGATAATTCACCAATGGGGACTATGAAAAGAAAAGCTGTTTAGCGCCTTTTTTCAAACCCCCTATCGAAAGTGTCCATTAAGACAATATTGAATAAGACCCTGAAACCCTTAAGACAAAGTCAATCTCAGCACAAGAGCCTCAACCAGTCATACAACTTTTGTTAGGCGAAATTATGGAAGATAGGTACGAAGCAAGGGATGTAAGCTAGCCTTGCTCTTAGCTCTTACGATAGGTAGTACCTTACTCGCTTACTATAAGTTTCATGTTCCTGGATTGATCGAATGTAGTGCACATCTTGGTGAAATTGGCTTGGTGTTCAGTGTGGGCTGTCTCCCCTATCAAAAAA
Organism: Cucurbita moschata; assembly: GCF_002738365.1. Taxonomy (NCBI): domain Eukaryota; kingdom Viridiplantae; phylum Streptophyta; class Magnoliopsida; order Cucurbitales; family Cucurbitaceae; genus Cucurbita; species Cucurbita moschata. The sequence goes on from NW_019268661.1 coordinate 82,948, forward strand.
TAGTCAGAGTAAAGAGAAGGAAAGGGGGTGGAGGAATTGGTCGACTCATCAGGCTCACCGGTGAGGAGAAGACGAAACTCTCCATTTTACCCGGCATGATAAGCCCCGTCACCTCTCTGTCTCCAGCCATCATTCTATTCTTAGATAATCCAAGCAGCAGTTCCACCAACAACTAGCATCTATTAGTTAAGGTTAAGTGGTTGGGGTACGGTACGCGGAAGCATGGTTAAGGTTAAGGTTAATTGATCCTGATCTAGTTTTCTCAAGACCAAGAGCATTCCTACCTACGGGATTTAGATTAAGAACAACCAATGGTGGAGGCAGTTGATCTTAATCAGCTAATTCAGTGAAAGGAAGGAAAAGATGTGGAGGCTAATATGATGGCACAATCCTGGAAAGCAAAGACAAGCCAATATGGACAGCGGTAACGGGAGTTCGAGTAAAAGGCTGGCTTGTAGTACGAAGGTAGGAGTAGTNCGGTAACGGGAGTTCGAGTAAAAGGCTGGCTTGTAGTACGAAGGTAGGAGTAGGAGAGGCGGGTAAGGAAGGAAGGAGTTCTTTCTTTTTTTCTTTTTAGAGTAGGAAGGCAAAGTAGCTGAATCATCTGCAAGCTGGACACTGACTAAGAGCAATGCTCGGAAATCATAAACTGGGAAAGCATGAACTAAATTCAAGCTTGCTTGGCATGAAGTACGCATTCAGTTAATGGCATTTAGGTTTGTCATGCTTTGGAATCTAGTTCATAAGTGAGCATGAAGCTTTGGCTCTGTCAGTCATATCTTTCTTATATCCCTCTCGAGACAAAGAGTAAAAGAATATAAGGGGGGTGGAAGTTGACTATTCCCAACAGGCGAATTTGTGTGGATCTATTATAGCAAAGAGGTTCAGTATGCAAAAAACTTGGGTTACAAGGTTGGAGATTCTGATTTGAAAAGTGTTCTAGTCCTTTTCTCAAAATGTATCTCATCACTGCAAGTAGACAAAAATCTAATCAATCTAAGAAGAAAGGTGCCAAAGCTATGTCTTATATATAATTCTTCTTCTTATGAACGCACTATACTATATGGGAGATTGATGGATTAGGTATTAATCCAGAAAGTAGAGTAACTAAGATAAGATATAGGCACTATAGAGAGATTTGCGGAATTGCTAAAGAGTCAATCTTTCTGCGATATTAAGAATCTGGGTGATCATTACTTTTGACTTATAAGATAAAGACTGATGATGTTAACGACATTGACTGGAATCCCCCTACCTAGAATTAGCTGTTCAAATGTCGGCTGCTATTATAGCTTATTCATATGTAGAAGTCCATTTTCAGAGAAAACTCTTACTGAATACTATTACTATACTGATTCAGCTGTTCCAGTAAGTCCAATACCAGAAGAAGAGCTTTCATCGACTGAATTGGGAAAATGAAAGAGAGTCTAAAGTAGATACTGGTTACTTCTTAGCACCTAAATCCTATCTATTAGTGACTCAAAATGATGATATACTTCTACTTAAACACAAAGGTCCAGCTAAAGACTTAGTAAGCGGGGTGAGTGGTATCAATCAAAATACAATGAACCCAACCAGAGTGAAGTAATTCGACATAGGCGTAATTTCTTTGTTGATAGAAAAAAAGCAAATTAGTTTGAAAAAAGATATGAATATCAATCTTGGAATCAAAATGTTAGGATCGATATCAATCGTTAGCTCTGATACCAGTTTTTAGGATCGCACAACAATGCACACACTCGATCTAGATGAACACAAAGAAAAGGATAGAGAAAATTGCAAGGAGAACTCTGGCTAAAAGAATTTCTTTGTATTGATGACTTCACGTATGTACAAAGAGAATTACAGAGAAAAGTACATTTTCAAAGCTCTACCGGACCAGATATATATATGGTATAGTTTACTATATATAGCTTTACCAGATTTAGCCATCTACTATATATAACTATTTACCATATATAGCTTTACCATATATAGCTTTACTATATATAGCTTACCAAATATAGCTTTACCGGATATAACCGTTGACCAAGCTATAAATAAGTATCAGGCTCCATAGCCTAACACAAAATAGATAGAAAAAGAGATCCAGTCTATGATCAGAATCAGATTGTTGTTAATACTCAAGCTCAATCAAGAAATAACAGACTTATGTGGGTGGGTCCTAATTAACAAACTAAAATAGGTAGGATGAACTGAAAGAAAAAGAAGATAGAGACGAAAAGACAATTCCGACTCCCCACAGTATAAATTCTATAAACTAAAACGTAATAGGAATAATCAGAATAATAGAAGAAGAACCAATAAAAGGTGACTACTAATATTAGATTAGATACCTAATACAAAATACAGAGAAAACATGTATCAAATTGCTTGATTTTGCTTTCTATTTTATATAATATTAATATGAGACAAACGCTTTATTCTAGTCGGGGGAAGGATTCCTCCATTAGATCTTGCCGGAAGAAGGAGGAGATTTCTTTGCCCTTGACAAATAATCTTTACTACCTTTGAGAGCGGGCCCCTGAACAAATGTGCAGCAAATGATTTCGCTGCAGTTACTCCTCCACTTACTTCTTCTTGGCATCAAAGAAAGCTGCCCTTTATTCCTTGCATCAACAAGGCAATCCCGCATAAAGAAAGGCTACTGACTTGGCTGATTCAACAAGGAGGGAGGCATCCATTCAAACTGCTCCCATTCCTATGTTGACACAAAGAAAAAGGAAGGAGGGGGCTTTCTTTCTATCGATTACTTTGAATAATCATAAAGGCTTACTAAACCAGCAAGATATGAGTCATAAAGATCACATCTCCTTGAAGTACAGCGAGGAAACCTTCTCGTTGCTGATCCTGCAAGAACCGCTACCGCCATCGACTCTATCTTAACGTCTATCTTAACGACCGGTAAAAGCAAGCCCTCTTTCTAGGATATGTCACTGCTCGGGGAGGAATTCATTCTTCTCCAAATCACCTCTTCCTTTGTTTCAATTTGAGAAAGAAGTCAATTTATCCAGATTCAAGTTAACCTAATAGTTAATAGTGCAGCGGATTCTCTAAGATAGAAGGAATTTGATTGACATCCCAATGAGAAATGAGAAAGAATAGGATATATATAAAGGATTTAATCCAGTCTCAAGCCAACTTTCTTTACCGGATCTTGAGAGGTCTGCCCGTCCGGTGAGAGAATCCACTTATTTAATCCTTTTCAATAAAACTTCGTTAGAATTATACTGCAGGGATTTGCTCAAAAGCAACTTTCTAGCAGCTTTCCATGCTTATGACACTTCCTATGATTGATTCCTTACTATAGAATAGAAAACAAATATAACATTTTAGTCACTAGATAAATAAGACTTTGAGATTGATCTTTAGTCATATTCATTCATGTTAAAGTCATGGGTTATCCGTTAGTCTTCTTTTCAGAGTATATGCTACCCTGGTATTCCACTATATTAACTCATAGAAAGTGAAGCGTATAGTTAAATTTTGGTAAAAGCGGGGCAACCACATTTCTTTCTTCTTGCTCACTATACCTTGATTGACTATCATGTTTGCAACACTATTGTTGGTATCCGTAGAGCTGGAAGAGAGAACCTGCCTCAGATCTACTCTTTTTTTGAGGAACTTAGTAAACGGACCTATAAACAAAATTCGGTAGAACTACATTTGGGTCTGATACCAATACTATTTCCATCATTACTATAACCAACCTTAGAAGATCTCATTTTTGATCTTGAGTAGGTTATGTAGGCACTCGGCCCTACTCGGGGATAGCAATTGGAAATGGCGGGCTCGACCTTTGACCAAAAATCAAATTAATGAATGAAACAGCTGATGGCGGCGGCTAGAAGGGATTGCTATACCAGCGCAGCCAGACCAGATTCTATAATGAATTGAATATAGAAAAGCTAACGAACTTAAGGAAGAAGAGCCAGTTAATGCAGAAATTTCCTTAAGGATCGCAGTGTAATAGCGACTAGCGGACCCACCCCCCCGCAGTCAAAATCATTATCCCTTGGAATTTCCATCTTTGAGTTCTTCTGGAAGACCTCAAGTCACGGCTTCCCACCCACCCAGTCTTAGTGGAATCGCTAAAGTATTAAAAGAGCTAGTCAAAGAGCTAGTCAATTAGTTCAGTCTTATTATTCCGGCAGTCACTTAGTGCGTCTTCCTTTTAATCAATGGAAAATACAAGACAATAAAAAACATGGTTCTATTATGTTCATCTTACACCGATGAAAGTCAAATCAAATAGAAAAGAAGATTATTCTCAAAATGAGCTTAATCAGCGGACTTCCCAGCGCCAACAGGAGCCTACAAATTCAAGATCTATTATTCCTAATAATCTGACTCTTAGTTCGTTAGGGGTCAAAATGAGAGGCCATCATAACAAGCCTATGATGAGGAGTAAAGTCTTCTCTACTCATACCCTTCCTGGAACTGATAGCATCTCCCTCCCCTCTGAATGAATTGCTGCTGGATTTGAGACCGGCACGAGTTGGTCATACAAGTTGCTCAGCTAAGCCCTTCACAGGTGATGCATCAACATCTTATAGTCAATCTCATTCCACAATTCCTTCCTCCATTATTCTTAGGATATCTTTTTTGGGACCAAATCCCTCTCTCAGAGATAGGTAGAAGTTTTCATAATATCTATGAAATGATAGATTTGTTAAATATTAGATCTACGCCTATGTAGAAGATAATCGTGTGTCAGAAGAATTCTTTGATGCGCCTGAGTAATTATCTTCAAGTGAAAAGGCATCATTGGTAGGCGGACAAGCGAGCATTCCTGTGGCATTGGGAATAGGTAATCGCAGTGAATCGGGCAATTCGTTAAAGGATATCCGTATAATGACTACCTTTTCTGAAACCATACCGCTCCTCTCCCTCTTGGTCTCGTGGCTTTCGCTCCTCTCCCTCTTGGTCTCGTGGCTTTCGCTCCTCATTTTGATTCTGGTCTGGTAAAGGGTGGGAATCAGTCCACGAATGAGTTCCTTCTTTAAAATCTCTCCGGTTTACACCAAGGCATAGTAGCTTGTTTATGTCTGATTAACCTCAAGGCGCCTTTTAAAGAAAACAGGGCGATCACGCACGCATCCATATAACTCTGTCTTCTTGCTCACTGCTCAAGGGCCTTATGGCTCTGATACACTCCCCCATTTCTTGCCGATCTTGATTTGCAACTGCAGGGGGGGGGGGACCATCTGGAATTATGAATTAGAAAGTCGCTACTTTTTCACTTTGACATTTTTGGGAACACACCAGACTCCCCTATGATTCACCATACATACCTTTACACTATAGAACCGATAGGCAGCCAAGAGTCATACCAGAGAGATGTATTGGTTCCATTGCCAACATCATGTATAATAAATATCTCTTATAGCCAACTCTCTCAACACCTGTCAAACTTTCCTACAAACCCAGCTACCATTATTTGGTGGGTTTAATACACCAACAAAATGCTCCTATTTTTTAGAAGCATTCTATGTATATCCTAAATAGCTGCACCAATCAAGCACCTTCTTTTCATTTCAAATAAATAGGTAAAGGGCCAAGCTACATTCCCTTTGAACCATATCAGGACCTGACCATAAGAACCTTCCGCAGATCATCTTATCAATTGTCTTCAAATCAAAACAAAAACCCTGGAGTATGAACACAGTACTCAAGTAAACACTTTTATGCTAAGGAGGGCACCCTGAACCTGTTGTACAGCATATTAGAGGGCTTTTACAGTCCATCTCTATACTCTAGCTTTGATTCTCTCAATTAGAGGCAAACAATCACTAACAACTGAGAGACTGGCAATCCCAGGTACTTCATTGGCATTTTACCTTCATTGAAGCCAATTAGATTTTCAATATTTCACTTTGCAGCATCAGACAGAAAGATCTCCATAGTAGATTGGACTCTTGGATATGCAGTAAGAACAGAAAGATTTTGGAATTCTTTTAAGCATTGATTGACCACAGCAAATCCTTCTCACGAACTAGAAATTTAGCAATCAACTGAGTGGCTTTCGCTCCTCTTGCTATGGTTCGAGCAGCTTTCACTCGTTCGCCTCGTAAACTCGGTCTCGTTGCTTTCGCTCCTTGGTTTATTGTCTATCGACACCTTTTTCTTTTGAATTCATTGATAGAGCTTTTGGAGCAGATGTAAAGCACTAGATTCTTCAACAAGTACCAAGAAGAAATTCATTCACCAGACTCAGAGAAGAAAACAGAACAAAAAGAGTCTTAGCTTAAGCCCAGCCGCCTCCAGGAATTCATCGGGAGGAAGAGCCCCAAGGGCGCCATATTCTAGGAGCCCAAACTATGTGATTGAATAAATCCTCCTACATCTGTTGCGGGTCGAGGACTACGGAACCTTTGACTCTATTACCTGACCGGAACCAAAGCTTAATGAGAGAGTGAGAGTTTACAGTTAAAGAAGAAAAGGAACGACATGAAAGAAAGAAAGACAAGATGAAACAAAAGAAGAATGAGACTGAACAGGAAGGGCTGAAGAAGAAGAAAATGAAACTAGAATTATCCGTCACCTATTTCTTCTTTCAATGAATGAAATCAGGGAGACGAAAGCAAGATTAACGATCCTGAACAGTGTTTGAAGGGAGAGGAAAGCCGAAAGATGAATGGAATGAGAGTTTACAGTCTTTGAATAAATGAAGACGCTACTGAACCGATATGACCTTCTTTCACTCTAAAGCTATTATGTATGATCCGGAACAAGAGAGTCAATGAATGAGCTACTGAACCGTAACCTGATCTTCTCTTTCTCCTTATTAATCAAGTGTTGAAAAGAAAGCCGAAACTCCTACTTCTGGAACTCTGCCGGACCAAGAATTAATTTATTCTATCCTATATAGGGGTCAAACCTTGTCATAGCTTTTTCCCTAACAGCTTCGGCTGAAAGAAAAGAAATTCTATCTAGCATATGGGTAAAACAGTAAAAGGGGTTTTCCCTTAAGGAAAGCAGCTTCAATAAATTATTTTCTATCTAGCATAGGGGTAAAAGTTCGTAAGACCTTTTTCCCTTAATAGCTGAAGCTTAAATCAAATAAATTCTATCTTTCCCGTGTTTTTGGGGTATTTCACTTTTTCTCTTAAGGAAAGCTGCTTCAAGAAAAGAAATTCTATCTTTCCCGTATTTTTGGGTATAAAAGTCTATCTTTACCGTATTTTAGGGCAGAAAATGGATGCTTTACCCTTTTTTCGGGATCAAAGTCTATCTTTCTCGTATTTTAGGGTATAAAAGTGTATCTCTCCCTTATTTTGAGAGAGAAAATCGATGTTTTCCCCTATTTTTCAGGATAAAATGGATGCTTTACCCTATTTTTTGGGATCAAATCTAGGTATTTTGGGCCGAGGTAATTAAGAAGTCAAGACTCTCTCTTCATTCTCCTGTAAACACGACTTATTCATTCAATCCTTCACTTTACAGTCAGTCGGTAAAAGAAAAGAGATGAATTAGACTCAACCGAAAAAGAGCTAGCTACTTCACCTTCACCTATCCTTTCTTTACCTTAGCAGCTTTTCAATCCTCAATGAAAGATTCGACTCAACCTTAAACCTTTAACTGATTGAACCCGGTAAATAGGCTTTGATTCCCTCATTCTCCCTTCAATCAAACACTCTTTCTTCACAAGGTCAAGCTAGCACTAAGAAAAGGTCAGTCTTCTAATCCTTGTGGTCTCATTGCATTGCTCCGCTCCTCACCTCTCCTTTCTTGAACTGTAATGTAAACTAAGACCTCAAGAGTTTACGAACTGAACTCAATCACTTGTCTGTCCCTTTCACTCCTTTCCCTGTCGGTCAAGCTGCTTCGCTTGTTCACCTCGTAAACTCGGTCTCACTGCTTCGCTCCTACACCTATTTCTATTCCCGTCACCTATTTACCTTATTGATTAACCTTCCCTTTTTTCTTTCTTTCTTTCTTTCACAGTAAAGTGTCTGGCTTCGCTACTTCTCTTTCTCTTTCGATACTAGCCGAGATTTTCATTCCTCTTTCAGAATCTTATCCCAAAACCATGGAATACAATACCCTTACTAATTCCAATTACTTTACTAAGCCCGGTAAATCACTTTCAAAACCCCGGGCGGTAGGGAAGTGACTGAGTCTAAAGTACTTTTTGACTTGTACTTTTTGACTTGTACTCTAAAGGGTATGATTTTGACTTGTACTCTAAAGGGTAACAATGTGTGGGGAGTACTTTTTCATCATCTAACTGTGATTTGATGATGACAAACCACTGAAAGATACAGAACCATCAATGCTCTTACTTACTGAAGGACAAAGAAGGACCTTAGAGGTAATCTCAGATTCTCGGGAGAGGGATCAACATAGCAAGATCGAGTTCAAGAGTGTTTGAAGGAATCTTTCGGATTTACTTACAGTTAAGTCTCATTGATTCTTCTTGAGGATTGACTGTTTCATTACCTTGACTCTCTTTTCTCCCTAAAAATAAGGGAAGGGTAGACTTTGATCCCTAAAAATAGACATAGGATAGGATCATTCTAGTTTCTTGAGTGTTTACAGTTGAGTTCAAGAGCGAGACCGAGAGGAGTCAAGTTCGGAAACTAGAATTCATCATTCGGGCAGTCTTTCTTAGTTTACAGAGTGAATAAATTAGGATAGATAATTAAGAGAAGAGGAGAGCGGCCAAGCAAGCAGTGAGACCAAGAGGGGGAGGGGCTCGAGCGATAGGAAGAAGGAAAGACCACCACCCTAAGAAAAGAAAAGGTTGATAAATGAAAGTTTCAACTTCTAAGCCTGGCATTTACAACACGCGTACATATTTATCATAGCCCAAAGAAACCGAGTAGTTATAAGAAGAATTACTGCGACACATAAGGGGTGCATCACCAGGTCCAATTGACTCAATTTGCCCGGCCAGGCCGAGTTTTTCCAATAGAGTCCCAACTTTTTCGTCGAAGATTACAGAATTATTTGAATGAGTCAGAATCTAGATAGAATCTATATATCTATAATATCTTATCGAAGAAAACCGTTTATGAAACTGACGATCGAGGTCCATTAACACAATATGGAATAAGACCCTATTGATATCACCCAATGGGAGAATCAACTTAGAAAGTTTGCATATATCAGCGTGATGATCACCATCATCAGAAATGATTTTGAGAGAAAGAAAGGATGAAATTAGGTCATAAACAGCTGAACCCTCACCAACAAGAGGCTTAACCTTCTCTAAAATCAGACTATTTGGAAGAATACGAAATGATTCCTTTAAGTCAAACTTGTAAAGTCTATTTACTGGTTCTTTTATTTCAAGGTTGTCATATAACTCTTGTTCCATAAAACAGAATTCGTTAATCATTTTACCTTTTCTTTGCTCGCGACCTGAAAGAATTAATAATAATCGGGATAACCCCCCAATAACAAGAAAGTATCCTCTTTAGTTGGAAGAACTGCAATCTTTAGATTCGATCAGAGGTATCCATTAAATCTGGCATATTCATGTAAGCATTATAATGAATATTAATATTCTAATTTCAATAATACTGAAAGATCTCGCATTTCTTTATTCATATTACTGAAAGCGGAGAGAGAACGTATCTACCAGAGAGTAGGATTTGCTTATTAATGATTTGCTCTATATTCTCTAAATCATCTTCATATTCATATAAGAGATTGTCAAGAATTGTAGATAGCTGCTGCAGTAATGGATCTTGTACTGTACTCAAATATCTTGTCAAAATGGTAGTAGATGACTGTATTCATTATTTTCTTAATTTGTAGCATGAGCATGAGGGACTATTCCGACCACTATAAAGAATGAAATAATAACACAAATACTTACTAACTTAAGAGCATTTCCGCTAGCAGGGATCATGATTTCGGCAAAAGGGTGTTCATTACCAATGATATGAGAGACCAAATCGGCGTTTGTTTCAAGAAAACTAATCTTTTGAAAGCCGGGTGCTGAATGCAAAGCATTAAAAAATGGATCGTACGAGTTAAATGGTGTGAACAAACCACCCTCCGAAGCACAATGGACTGAGCCACGCACAAACCCGTACCAAAGAGTACAACCAATACCAGAGCTGACCAGAACCAAGAAACGACCATAGCTACCATCACAATAAGTAATAACCTCTACCAAAATCAGATTTATGCTCTCGTTGACAACAAGACTACGCAAACCGGCCCCTGAACAGCAATAAGGTAACATAGAATCCAAAAAAGGAGGTAGGCTGCTATATTCTAAACCTAGGGCATTACTGAGAAAAGAGAGTCTATCAAAGGATGAAGGCAACTTCAAATCTTGTGTTAAGAAGTCAGACTGGCCTGGAAGAAAGCGAAAACCAAATCCCCTAGAGAATCCCACGATTTGTTATGGAATGATGAGAGTGTATCCGTATAACAACGAGGAAACTCTATAAAATGGGCTTTTAGCTGCTCTGTAATAGACTGGTTCCAAGGACTCCAACCAACTTGGTAAGAAACGCGAAATTTGACTAGACAACAAAGGCAGATTTGACGAAGACGAAGGTAAAGACGAAGACAAAGACAATGACGATGACTCACCCGTGTTATTCTCATTCTCATCCAATGATAGTCTACCGAACTCTTTACATAGATCAAACATTTTAACGTGTTCGATTGAAGATAATAATCTGTGCCACTCTAATCTTCTCATTGTATTCAAAAGGTTTTCATTGTCGGTTTACTAAAAAAAAGAGAACAGGAAAATGAAATTGCGGGAAGTGACTGAGTCAATCAAGTAGCGGATTCTCTTCTACGGATTCTAGTTACTCAAGCGGTAAAGAAGGGGGAGCATCCTATTTCTATTATTGCGCATTCCAGATCAAGTAGGATAGGATGTCAGAACCCGAGTCAGTATTGGTTATATTAGAAGTTAGACTTCCATCCTTCGATTATGAGTTCTATTTATGAGCACTACGAAGTCGGAAATAAGGAGAAGCCAAAATCCCTGTCCCCGTGAACTCACTATTGAATCATATCCTTATGAGGAAAAGCCTCTATATAGAATGAAGTCAGGGAGTTCCCTTCGTCTCAGGATTTCATTTAAGTCGAGTCAACCCGTAATCAGTCTAGGAGATGATCTTCTATCTAAGTTACCAGGGAGCTAGCTTGTAAGGAATGTAGCTCTTTCATCATTACCTTAGGGTAACCAAGTTTATCTATTTCGAGATGCTTTTAGTGTTCCGCTCAGTCTATTCGGCTTAATTCAGGGAAGGTTGAATCAGAGAGAAAGAGCAGCAATAAAGCTAACTCAATTTTTAGTACCTACTTCTCTACTCACCCTAACTCTAGAGAAATCCAATAAGCCTTAAGGCCATAAGCCTTAGAAAGAGGTAACGGACTGACTGATAGTCTTTGCTTGGTAAAGCCCTGTCAGTAAGGTAGGCAAAGTTCGACAAAAAGTGATACGATAAGGAATCAACTACAAGGAGAATAAGATTCGGATTACCTTGTTGATCGAATATCTCAAGGCAAGAACACTTGATTGAGATTCGAATCACTCCACAAGCAAGATCGATCATGTCTAGCTTGAATGATTCTTGTTGATCAAATATCTCAAACACTTGTTTGAGATTCGAATCACTCCACAAGCAAGATTGATCATGTCGAGCTTGAATGATTCTACATGCAATCTAAACTACATAGAATTGCAAAGAAACTCAGCCATTGGCTAAGAAAAAGCACAAATGCTTCTTTTAATATATTTTCCAAGTCTACCTTACAAATACAACATACATGGCTTTATATAGCCTCAAAATGAAAGCATTCCAAAAGTTGTAACATTCATACTTAATGACCATAATTAGCCATTATGTAAATGTAACCTATAAAGTAAATAAAATGTCTTAAAATACAATAACTCTAAATTACTCTAAATTGTAACCCACCCAAAATTTATAACCATCAAACTTCATTCCTCTTCAATGTGACATGAATTGCAACCTCTTTTGATAATTTTGACA
>NW_019268661.1:94932-107831 GCF_002738365.1 Cucurbita moschata
GGAGTGCATAATACAGAGAAATTATGCTTCAAATCGAATCCCTAATTCGGAAACCCTAAACCGAGACGTTCGGAGCACGTGCTCTAAAAACCGATTCACGGTCGTCGTTTTTGGAAACTTTTGTGGAGAATGATTTGGCTTGATGATTTAGAATAGAATTGGGATGAAACGGAGTGCATAAAAGGGAGAAAGTGTGCTTCAAATCGAATCCCTAATTAGGAAACACTAAACTGGGACGTTTGAAGTGCGTGCTCAAAAAACCGAGTCACGGTCAACATTTTTCGAAACTTTTGTGTGGAATGATTAGGCCTGATGATTTAGAATAGAATTTCAAAGAAACGGGGTGCATAAAACAGAGAAAGTGTGCTGCTTCAAATCGAATCCCTAACTCAGAAACCCTAAACTGAGACGTTTGGAGTACGTGCTCTAAAAACCGAGTCACGGTCGACGTTTTTGGAAACTTTTGTGGGGAATAACTAGGCTTGACGATTTAGAACAGAACTGGGATGAACGGAGTGCATAACACAGAGAAACGGTGCTTCAAATCGAATCCATAATTCGGAAACCCTAAACTCGGACGTTTGAAGTGCGTGCTCTAAAAACCGAGTCACGGACGACATTTTTTTGAAAGTTTTGTGGAGAATGATTAGGCTTGACGATTTAGAATAGAGTTTCGAAGAAATGGAGTACATAAAACAGAGAAAGTGTTGTTCAAATCGAATCCCTTATTCGGAAACCCTGAACTGGACGTTTGAAGTACGCGCTAAAAACAACCGAGTCACGGTCGACGTTTTTCGAAACTTTTTTGGAGAATGATTAGGCTTGACGATTTAGAGTAGAGTTTCAAGGAAATGGAGTACATAAAACAGAGAAAGTGTTGTTAAAATCGAATCCCTAATTTGGAAACCCTAAACCGGACATTTGTAGGACGTGCTAAAGAAACCGAGTCACGGTCGACGTTTTTCGATGGCTTTGTGTGGAATGATTAGGCCTGATGATTTAGAATAGAATTTTAAAGAAATGCGGTGCATAAAACAGAGAGAGTGTGCTTCAAACCGAATCACTTATTCGGGAACTCTAAATTGGGACGTTTGAAATACGTGCTCTAACAATTGAGTCACGGCCGACGTTTTTGGAAACTTTTGTGGAGAATGATTAGGCTTGATGATTTAGAATAGAATTGGGATGAAACGGAGTGCATAATACAGAGAAATTATGCTTCAAATCGAATCCCTAATTCGGAAACCCTAAACCGAGACGTTCGGAGCACGTGCTCTAAAAACCGATTCACGGTCGTCGTTTTTGGAAACTTTTGTGGAGAATGATTTGGCTTGATGATTTAGAATAGAATTGGGATGAAACGGAGTGCATAAAAGGGAGAAAGTGTGCTTCAAATCGAATCCCTAATTAGGAAACACTAAACTGGGACGTTTGAAGTGCGTGCTCAAAAAACCGAGTCACGGTCAACATTTTTCGAAACTTTTGTGTGGAATGATTAGGCCTGATGATTTAGAATAGAATTTCAAAGAAACGGGGTGCATAAAACAGAGAAAGTGTGCTGCTTCAAATCGAATCCCTAACTCGGAAACCCTAAACTGAGACGTTTGGAGTACGTGCTCTAAAAACCGAGTCACGGACGACGTTTTTTTGAAAGTTTTGTGGAGAATGATTAGGCTTGACGATTTAGAATAGAGTTTCGAAGAAATGGAGTACATAAAACAGAGAAAGTGTTGTTCAAATCGAATCCCTTATTCGGAAACCCTGAACTGGACGTTTGAAGTACGCGCTAAAAACAACCGAGTCACGGTCGACGTTTTTCGAAACTTTTTTGGAGAATGATTAGGCTTGACGATTTAGAGTAGAGTTTCAAGGAAATGGAGTACATAAAACAGAGAAAGTGTTGTTAAAATCGAATCCCTAATTCGGAAACCCTAAACCGGACGTTTGTAGGACGTGCTAAAGAAACCGAGTCACGGTCGACGTTTTTCGATGGCTTTGTGTGGAATGATTAGGCCTGATGATTTAGAATAGAATTTTAAAGAAACGCGGTGCATAAAACAGAGAGAGTGTGCTTCAAACCGAATCACTTATTCGGGAACTCTAAATTGGGACGTTTGAAATACGTGCTCTAACAATTGAGTCACGGCCGACGTTTTTGGAAACTTTTGTGGAGAATGATTAGGCTTGATGATTTAGAATAGAATTGGGATGAAACGGAGTGCATAAAAGGGAGAAAGTGTGCTTCAAATCGAATCCCTAATTAGGAAACCCTAAACTGGGACGTTTGAAGTGCGTGCTCAAAAAACCGAGTCACGGTCAACATTTTTCGAAACTTTTGTGTGGAATGATTAGGCCTGATGATTTAGAATAGAATTTCAAAGAAACGGGGTGCATAAAACAGAGAAAGTGTGCTGCTTCAAATCGAATCCCTAACTCGGAAACCCTAAACTGAGACGTTTGGAGTACGTGCTCTAAAAACCGAGTCACGGTCGACGTTTTTGGAAACTTTTGTGGGGAATAACTAGGCTTGACGATTTAGAACAGAACTGGGATGAACGGAGTGCATAACACAGAGAAACGGTGCTTCAAATCGAATCCATAATTCGGAAACCCTAAACTCGGACGTTTGAAGTGCGTGCTCTAAAAACCGAGTCACGGACGACGTTTTTTTGAAAGTTTTGTGGAGAATGATTAGGCTTGACGATTTAGAATAGAGTTTCGAAGAAATGGAGTACATAAAACAGAGAAAGTGTTGTTCAAATCGAATCCCTTATTCGGAAACCCTGAACTGGACGTTTGAAGTACGCGCTAAAAACAACCGAGTCACGGTCGACGTTTTTCGAAACTTTTTTGGAGAATGATTAGGCTTGACGATTTAGAGTAGAGTTTCAAGGAAATGGAGTACATAAAACAGAGAAAGTGTTGTTCAAATCGAATCCCTTATTCGGAAACCCTGAACTGGACGTTTGAAGTACGCGCTAAAAACAACCGAGTCACGGTCGACGTTTTTCGAAACTTTTTTGGAGAATGATTAGGCTTGACGATTTAGAGTAGAGTTTCAAGGAAATGGAGTACATAAAACAGAGAAAGTGTTGTTCAAATCGAATCCCTTATTCGGAAACCCTGAACTGGACGTTTGAAGTACGCGCTAAAAACAACCGAGTCACGGTCGACGTTTTTCGAAACTTTTTTGGAGAATGATTAGGCTTGACGATTTAGAGTAGAGTTTCAAGGAAATGGAGTACATAAAACAGAGAAAGTGTTGTTAAAATCGAATCCCTAATTCGGAAACCCTATACCGGACATTTGTAGGACGTGCTAAAGAAACCGAGTCACGGTCGACGTTTTTCGATGGCTTTGTGTGGAATGATTAGGCCTGATGATTTAGAATAGAATTTTAAAGAAACGCGGTGCATAAAACAGAGAGAGTGTGCTACAAACCGAATCACTTATTCGGGAACTCTAAATTGGGACGTTTGAAATGCGTGCTCTAACAATTGAGTCACGGCCGACGTTTTTGGAAACTTTTGTGGAGAATGATTAGGCTTGATGATTTAGAATAGAATTGGGATGAAACGGAGTGCATAATACAGAGAAATTATGCTTCAAATCGAATCCCTAATTCGGAAACCCTAAACCGAGACGTTCGGAGCACGTGCTCTAAAAACCGATTCACGCTCGTCGTTTTTGGAAACTTTTGTGGAGAATGATTTGGCTTGATGATTTGGAATAGAATTGGGATGAAACGGAGTGCATAAAAGAGAGAGAGTGTGCTGCTTCAAATCGAATCCCTAACTAGGAAACCCTAAACTGGGACGTTTGAAGTGCGTGCTCAAAAAACCGAGCCACGGTCAACATTTTTCGAAACTTTTGTGCGGAATGATTAGGCCTGATGATTTAGAATAGAATTTCAAAGAAACGGGGTGCATAAAACAGAGAAAGTGTGCTGCTTCAAATCGAATCCCTAACTCGGAAACCCTAAACTGAGACGTTTGGAGTACGTGCTCTAAAAACCGAGTCACGGTCGACGTGTTTGGAAACTTTTGTGGGGAATAACTAGGCTTGACGATTTAGAACAGAATTGGGATGAACGGAGTGCATAACACAGAGAAACGGTGCTTCAAATCGAATCCATAATTCGGAAACCCTAAACTCGGACGTTTGAAGTGCGTGCTCTAAAAACCGAGTCACGGACGACGTTTTTTTGAAAGTTTTGTGGAGAATGATTAGGCTTGACGATTTAGAATAGAGTTTCGAAGAAATGGAGTACATAAAACAGAGGAAGTGTTGTTCAAATCGAATCCCTAATTCGGAAACCCTGAACTGGACGTTTGAAGTACGCGCTAAAAACAACCGAGTCACGGTCGACGTTTTTCGAAACTTTTTTGGAGAATGATTAGGCTTGACGATTTAGAGTAGAGTTTCAAGGAAATGGAGTACATAAAACAGAGAAAGTGTTGTTGAAATCGAATCCCTAATTCGGAAACCCTAAACCGGACATTTGTAGTACGTGCTAAAGAAACCGAGTCACGGTCGACGTTTTTCGATGGCTTTGTGTGGAATGATTAGGCCTGATGATTTAGAATAGAATTTTAAAGAAACGCGGTGCATAAAACAGAGAGAGTGTGCTTCAAACCGAATCACTTATTCGGGAACTCTAAATTGGGACGTTTGAAATACGTGCTCTAACAATTGAGTCACGGCCGACGTTTTTGGAAACTTTTTTGGAGAATGATTAGGCTTGATGATTTAGAATAGAATTGGGATGAAACGGAGTGCATAATACAGAGAAATTATGCTTCAAATCGAATCCCTAATTCGGAAACCCTAAACCGAGACGTTCGGAGCACGTGCTCTAAAAACCGATTCACGCTCGTCGTTTTTGGAAACTTTTGTGGAGAATGATTTGGCTTGATGATTTAGAATAGAATTGGGATGAAACGGAGTGCATAAAAGAGAGAAAGTGTGCTGCTTCAAATCCAATCCCTAACTAGGAAACCCTAAACTGGGACGTTTGAAGTGCGTGCTCAAAAAACCGAGCCACGGTCAACATTTTTCGAAACTTCTGTGTGGAATGATTAGGCCTGATGATTTAGAATAGAATTTCAAAGAAACGGGGTGCATAAAACAGAGAAAGTGTGCTGCTTCAAATCGAATCCCTAACTCGGAAACCCTAAACTGAGACGTTTGGAGTACGTGCTCTAAAAACCGAGTCACGGTCGACGTTTTTGGAAACTTTTGTGGGGAATAACTAGGCTTGACGATTTAGAACAGAACTGGGATGAACGGAGTGCATAACACAGAGAAACGGTGCTTCAAATCGAATCCATAATTCGGAAACCCTAAACTCGGACGTTTGAAGTGCGTGCTCTAAAAACCGAGTCACGGACGACGTTTTTTTGAAAGTTTTGTGGAGAATGATTAGGCTTGACGATTTAGAATAGAGTTTCGAAGAAATGGAGTACATAAAACAGAGAAAGTGTTGTTCAAATCGAATCCCTTATTCGGAAACCCTGAACTGGACGTTTGAAGTACGCGCTAAAAACAACCGAGTCACGGTCGACGTTTTTTGAAACTTTTTTGGAGAATGATTAGGCTTGACGATTTAGAGTAGAGTTTCAAGGAAATGGAGTACATAAAACAGAGAAAGTGTTGTTAAAATCGAATCCCTAATTCGGAAACCCTAAACCGGACATTTGTAGCACGTGCTAAAGAAACCGAGTCACGGTCGACGTTTTTCGATGGCTTTGTGTGGAATGATTAGGCCTGATGATTTAGAATAGAATTTTAAAGAAACGCGGTGCATAAAACAGAGAGAGTGTGCTTCAAACCGAATCACTTATTCGGGAACTCTAAATTGGGACGTTTGAAATACGTGCTCTAACAATTGAGTCACGGCCGACGTTTTTGGAAACTTTTGTGGAGAATGATTAGGCTTGATGATTTAGAATAGAATTGGGATGAAACGGAGTGCATAATACAGAGAAATTATGCTTCAAATCGAATCCCTAATTCGGAAACCCTAAACCGAGACGTTCGGAGCACGTGCTCTAAAAACCAATTCACGGTCGTCGTTTTTGGAAACTTTTGTGGAGAATGATTTGGCTTGATGATTTAGAATAGAATTGGGATGAAACGGAGTGCATAAAAGGGAGAAAGTGTGCTTCAAATCGAATCCCTAATTAGGAAACCCTAAACTGGGACGTTTGAAGTGCGTGCTCAAAAAACCGAGCCACGGTCAACATTTTTCGAAACTTTTGTGTGGAATGATTAGGCCTGATGATTTAGAATAGAATTTCAAAGAAACGGGGTGCATAAAACAGAGAAAGTGTGCTGCTTCAAATCGAATCCCCAACTCAGAAACCCTAAACTGAGACGTTTGGAGTACGTGCTCTAAAAACCGAGTCACGGTCGACGTTTTTGGAAACTTTTGTGGGGAATAACTAGGCTTGACGATTTAGAACAGAACTGGGATGAACGGAGTGCATAACACAGAGAAACGGTGCTTCAAATCGAATCCATAATTCGGAAACCCTAAACTCGGACGTTTGAAGTGCGTGCTCTAAAAACCGAGTCACGGACGACGTTTTTTTGAAAGTTTTGTGGAGAATGATTAGGCTTGACGATTTAGAATAGAGTTTCGAAGAAATGGAGTACATAAAACAGAGAAAGTGTTGTTCAAATCGAATCCCTTATTCGGAAACCCTGAACTGGACGTTCGAAGTACGCGCTAAAAACAACCGAGTCACGGTCGACGTTTTTCGAAACTTTTTTGGAGAATGATTAGGCTTGACGATTTAGAGTAGAGTTTCAAGGAAATGGAGTACATAAAACAGAGAAAGTGTTGTTAAAATCGAATCCCTAATTCGGAAACCCTAAACCGGACATTTGTAGCACGTGCTAAAGAAACCGAGTCACGGTCGACGTTTTTCGATGGCTTTGTGTGGAATGATTAGGCCTGATGATTTAGAATAGAATTTTCAAGAAACGCGGTGCATAAAACAGAGAGAGTGTGCTTCAAACCGAATCACTTATTCGGGAACTCTAAATTGGGACGTTTGAAATACGTGCTCTAACAATTGAGTCACGGCCGACGTTTTTGGAAACTTTTGTGGGGAATAACTAGGCTTGACGATTTAGAACAGAACTGGGATGAACGGAGTGCATAACACAGAGAAACGGTGCTTCAAATCGAATCCATAATTCGGAAACCCTAAACTCGGACGTTTGAAGTGCGTGCTCTAAAAACCGAGTCACGGACGACGTTTTTTTGAAAGTTTTGTGGAGAATGATTAGGCTTGACGATTTAGAATAGAGTTTCGAAGAAATGGAGTACATAAAACAGAGGAAGTGTTGTTCAAATCGAATCCCTAATTCGGAAACCCTAAACCGGACATTTGTAGCACGTGCTAAAGAAACCGAGTCACGGTCGACGTTTTTCGATGGCTTTGTGTGGAATGATTAGGCCTGATGATTTAGAATAGAATTTCAAAGAAACGGGGTGCATAAAACAGAGAAAGTGTGCTGCTTCAAATCGAATCCCTAACTCGGAAACCCTAAACTGAGACGTTTGGAGTACGTGCTCTAAACCGGACATTTGTAGCACGTGCTAAAGAAACCGAGTCACGGTCGACGTTTTTCGATGGCTTTGTGTGGAATGATTAGGCCTGATGATTTAGAATAGAATTTTAAAGAAACGCGGTGCATAAAACAGAGAGAGTGTGCTACAAACCGAATCACTTATTCGGGAACTCTAAATTGGGACGTTTGAAATGCGTGCTCTAACAATTGAGTCACGGCCGACGTTTTTGGAAACTTTTGTGGAGAATGATTAGGCTTGACGATTTAGAGTAGAGTTTCAAGGAAATGGAGTACATAAAACAGAGAAAGTGTTGTTAAAATCGAATCCCTAATTCGGAAACCCTAAACCGAGACGTTCGGAGCACGTGCTCTAAAAACCGATTCACGGTCGTCGTTTTTGGAAACTTTTGTGGAGAATGATTTGGCTTGATGATTTAGAATAGAATTGGAATGAAACGGAGTGCATAAAACAGAGAAAGTGTGCTGCTTCAAATCGAATCCCTAACTAGGAAACCCTAAACTGGGACGTTTGAAGTGCGTGCTCAAAAAACCGAGCCACGGTCAACATTTTTCGAAACTTCTGTGTGGAATGATTAGGCCTGATGATTTAGAATAGAATTTCAAAGAAACGGGGTGCATAAAACAGAGAAAGTGTGCTGCTTCAAATCGAATCCCTAACTCGGAAACCCTAAACTGAGACGTTTGGAGTACGTGCTCTAAAAACCGATTCACGGTCGACGTTTTTGGAAACTTTTGTGGGGAATAACTAGGCTTGACGATTTAGAACACAATTGGGATGAACGGAGTGCATAACACAGAGAAACGGTGCTTCAAATCGAATCCATAATTCGGAAACCCTAAACTCGGACGTTTGAAGTGCGTGCTCTAAAAACCGAGTCACGGACGACGTTTTTTTGAAAGTTTTGTGGAGAATGATTAGGCTTGACGATTTAGAATAGAGTTTCGAAGAAATGGAGTACATAAAACAGAGGAAGTGTTGTTCAAATCGAATCCCTAATTCGGAAACCCTGAACTGGACGTTTGAAGTACGCGCTAAAAACAACCGAGTCACGGTCGACGTTTTTCGAAACTTTTTTGGAGAATGATTAGGCTTGACGATTTAGAGTAGAGTTTCAAGGAAATGGAGTACATAAAACAGAGAAAGTGTTGTTGAAATCGAATCCCTAATTCGGAAACCCTAAACCGGACATTTGTAGCACGTCCTAAAGAAACCGAGTCACGGTCGACGTTTTTCGATGGCTTTGTGTGGAATGATTAGGCCTGATGATTTAGAATAGAATTTTAAAGAAACGCGGTGCATAAAACAGAGAGAGTGTGCTTCAAACCGAATCACTTATTCGGGAACTCTAAATTGGGACGTTTGAAATGCGTGCTCTAACAATTGAGTCACGGCCGACGTTTTTGGAAACTTTTGTGGAGAATGATTAGGCTTGATGATTTAGAATAGAATTGGGATGAAACGGAGTGCATAATACAGAGAAATTATGCTTCAAATCGAATCCCTAATTCGGAAACCCTAAACCGAGACGTTCGGAGCACGTGCTCTAAAAACCGATTCACGCTCGTCGTTTTTGGAAACTTTTGTGGAGAATGATTTGGCTTGATGATTTGGAATAGAATTGGGATGAAACGGAGTGCATAAAAGAGAGAGAGTGTGCTGCTTCAAATCGAATCCCTAACTAGGAAACCCTAAACTGGGACGTTTGAAGTGCGTGCTCAAAAAACCGAGCCACGGTCAACATTTTTCGAAACTTTTGTGCGGAATGATTAGGCCTGATGATTTAGAATAGAATTTCAAAGAAACGGGGTGCATAAAACAGAGAAAGTGTGCTGCTTCAAATCGAATCCCTAACTCGGAAACCCTAAACTGAGACGTTTGGAGTACGTGCTCTAAAAACCGAGTCACGGTCGACGTGTTTGGAAACTTTTGTGGGGAATAACTAGGCTTGACGATTTAGAACAGAATTGGGATGAACGGAGTGCATAACACAGAGAAACGGTGCTTCAAATCGAATCCATAATTCGGAAACCCTAAACTCGGACGTTTGAAGTGCGTGCTCTAAAAACCGAGTCACGGACGACGTTTTTTTGAAAGTTTTGTGGAGAATGATTAGGCTTGACGATTTAGAATAGAGTTTCGAAGAAATGGAGTACATAAAACAGAGGAAGTGTTGTTCAAATCGAATCCCTAATTCGGAAACCCTGAACTGGACGTTTGAAGTACGCGCTAAAAACAACCGAGTCACGGTCGACGTTTTTCGAAACTTTTTTGGAGAATGATTAGGCTTGACGATTTAGAGTAGAGTTTCAAGGAAATGGAGTACATAAAACAGAGAAAGTGTTGTTGAAATCGAATCCCTAATTCGGAAACCCTAAACCGGACATTTGTAGTACGTGCTAAAGAAACCGAGTCACGGTCGACGTTTTTCGATGGCTTTGTGTGGAATGATTAGGCCTGATGATTTAGAATAGAATTTTAAAGAAACGCGGTGCATAAAACAGAGAGAGTGTGCTACAAACCGAATCACTTATTCGGGAACTCTAAATTGGGACGTTTGAAATGCGTGCTCTAACAATTGAGTCACGGCCGACGTTTTTGGAAACTTTTGTGGAGAATGATTAGGCTTGATGATTTAGAATAGAATTGGGATGAAACGGAGTGCATAATACAGAGAAATTATGCTTCAAATCGAATCCCTAATTCGGAAACCCTAAACCGAGACGTTCGGAGCACGTGCTCTAAAAACCGATTCACGCTCGTCGTTTTTGGAAACTTTTGTGGAGAATGATTTGGCTTGATGATTTGGAATAGAATTGGGATGAAACGGAGTGCATAAAAGAGAGAGAGTGTGCTGCTTCAAATCGAATCCCTAACTAGGAAACCCTAAACTGGGACGTTTGAAGTGCGTGCTCAAAAAACCGAGCCACGGTCAACATTTTTCGAAACTTTTGTGCGGAATGATTAGGCCTGATGATTTAGAATAGAATTTCAAAGAAACGGGGTGCATAAAACAGAGAAAGTGTGCTGCTTCAAATCGAATCCCTAACTCGGAAACCCTAAACTGAGACGTTTGGAGTACGTGCTCTAAAAACCGAGTCACGGTCGACGTGTTTGGAAACTTTTGTGGGGAATAACTAGGCTTGACGATTTAGAACAGAATTGGGATGAACGGAGTGCATAACACAGAGAAACGGTGCTTCAAATCGAATCCATAATTCGGAAACCCTAAACTCGGACGTTTGAAGTGCGTGCTCTAAAAACCGAGTCACGGACGACGTTTTTTTGAAAGTTTTGTGGAGAATGATTAGGCTTGACGATTTAGAATAGAGTTTCGAAGAAATGGAGTACATAAAACAGAGGAAGTGTTGTTCAAATCGAATCCCTAATTCGGAAACCCTGAACTGGACGTTTGAAGTACGCGCTAAAAACAACCGAGTCACGGTCGACGTTTTTCGAAACTTTTTTGGAGAATGATTAGGCTTGACGATTTAGAGTAGAGTTTCAAGGAAATGGAGTACATAAAACAGAGAAAGTGTTGTTGAAATCGAATCCCTAATTCGGAAACCCTAAACCGGACATTTGTAGTACGTGCTAAAGAAACCGAGTCACGGTCGACGTTTTTCGATGGCTTTGTGTGGAATGATTAGGCCTGATGATTTAGAATAGAATTTTAAAGAAACGCGGTGCATAAAACAGAGAGAGTGTGCTACAAACCGAATCACTTATTCGGGAACTCTAAATTGGGACGTTTGAAATGCGTGCTCTAACAATTGAGTCACGGCCGACGTTTTTGGAAACTTTTGTGGAGAATGATTAGGCTTGATGATTTAGAATAGAATTGGGATGAAACGGAGTGCATAATACAGAGAAATTATGCTTCAAATCGAATCCCTAATTCGGAAACCCTAAACCGAGACGTTCGGAGCACGTGCTCTAAAAACCGATTCACGCTCGTCGTTTTTGGAAACTTTTGTGGAGAATGATTTGGCTTGATGATTTGGAATAGAATTGGGATGAAACGGAGTGCATAAAAGAGAGAGAGTGTGCTGCTTCAAATCGAATCCCTAACTAGGAAACCCTAAACTGGGACGTTTGAAGTGCGTGCTCAAAAAACCGAGCCACGGTCAACATTTTTCGAAACTTTTGTGCGGAATGATTAGGCCTGATGATTTAGAATAGAATTTCAAAGAAACGGGGTGCATAAAACAGAGAAAGTGTGCTGCTTCAAATCGAATCCCTAACTCGGAAACCCTAAACTGAGACGTTTGGAGTACGTGCTCTAAAAACCGAGTCACGGTCGACGTGTTTGGAAACTTTTGTGGGGAATAACTAGGCTTGACGATTTAGAACAGAATTGGGATGAACGGAGTGCATAACACAGAGAAACGGTGCTTCAAATCGAATCCATAATTCGGAAACCCTAAACTCGGACGTTTGAAGTGCGTGCTCTAAAAACCGAGTCACGGACGACGTTTTTTTGAAAGTTTTGTGGAGAATGATTAGGCTTGACGATTTAGAATAGAGTTTCGAAGAAATGGAGTACATAAAACAGAGGAAGTGTTGTTCAAATCGAATCCCTAATTCGGAAACCCTGAACTGGACGTTTGAAGTACGCGCTAAAAACAACCGAGTCACGGTCGACGTTTTTCGAAACTTTTTTGGAGAATGATTAGGCTTGACGATTTAGAGTAGAGTTTCAAGGAAATGGAGTACATAAAACAGAGAAAGTGTTGTTGAAATCGAATCCCTAATTCGGAAACCCTAAACCGGACATTTGTAGTACGTGCTAAAGAAACCGAGTCACGGTCGACGTTTTTCGATGGCTTTGTGTGGAATGATTAGGCCTGATGATTTAGAATAGAATTTTAAAGAAACGCGGTGCATAAAACAGAGAGAGTGTGCTACAAACCGAATCACTTATTCGGGAACTCTAAATTGGGACGTTTGAAATGCGTGCTCTAACAATTGAGTCACGGCCGACGTTTTTGGAAACTTTTGTGGAGAATGATTAGGCTTGATGATTTAGAATAGAATTGGGATGAAACGGAGTGCATAATACAGAGAAATTATGCTTCAAATCGAATCCCTAATTCGGAAACCCTAAACCGAGACGTTCGGAGCACGTGCTCTAAAAACCGATTCACGCTCGTCGTTTTTGGAAACTTTTTAGGAGAATGATTTGGCTTGATGATTTGGAATAGAATTGGGATGAAACGGAGTGCATAAAAGAGAGAGAGTGTGCTGCTTCAAATCGAATCCCTAACTAGGAAACCCTAAACTGGGACGTTTGAAGTGC
>NW_019268662.1:0-273 GCF_002738365.1 Cucurbita moschata
TTGTGATACATTTAATAGGACATACCAATTGGAGGTGTCATTTTCTCTAACATAAAACATATGTTTGGCTTGTGAGGCTAAGATGAAAGGTTCTCATATAAAAACACTTTGATTTTGATGTAGGTTAACAAGACCGGACCCTTCCTCAACTCTTACTCCATTATAGACATGTAAAAATTGGAACTTGATAGGCATAATAGTCTAACAAGGTTATTTCTAGTAACACCCCATAATAATTAACTAGGTTCATAATTTGTGATCTATCTTTGACAG
>NW_019268662.1:303-9816 GCF_002738365.1 Cucurbita moschata
CTCGTTTTTTTTTTTTTTTTTTTTTTTTTTTTTTTTTTTTTTTTTTTTTTTTTTTTTTTTTTTTTTTTTTGTTGATCTTTGCACTTTTTATGTAAAATTTTTGTTGATTAATGATGTATCTAGTGTAAGATATAGCACTTTTTCTTGGTCTATTTGCAAGCCATTTTACAAGTCCGAGTAAATTACGATAGATGAATCTATTTCAATCCAGTAAGAAGAAAGATACTACTTGTTAGTTAAATTGTGTTATAATCGTGTATATTCATTAGTTTATGGAATAGTATGTTATATTACCTTAGATTTAAAACATGATGGAAATTATTCAGCATGAACTTTTCAAAGTAGACTAGAATATTCTACTAGTCTTCTATATTAGATCATGAGTTCCTTCATATGCATTCTGACTAGATGAATTACTAAAAAATTATGGTTTTGTAAGTAAGTAATAATTGGTACACAAATTAACTCACTCCATAAAATTTTCCACCACTATTGTGTTGAATAAGCTATATTGATGTGCATTTTTAAGCACATTATCGAGTAATGTAAGTGAAGTTCAAGCTTGTAACACCCCAAGCTCAATCATTATAGACTTACACTTCTTTCAGACAAGCATCCTCCTAACTTTTACAAGTTTATAGTTTCATTGAAGGTCTTCGAGCGTGATTTTAAAACTGGTTCAGAAGGAAAAGATGCTCGGACACATCAAGGAGCTTAGAAAAATTAAAAAAAAAAATGGTAATTTGATGAAAATTTTGGGTCAAAGTCAACTAGGGGCAAAAGAGTAATTTTTCCCCGCACACCACCCTTGAGGGGGTTTAGACAGACCTGCAAGGAAAAGAAAAGAAAAGAAAAGTGAGAGAGAGAAAAAGAGGAGTTAGGGTTTTTAAGAAGAAGAAGAAGAGGAAGGTGGGTACTACGCTCAAATCCGAACATCGAAGCACTTTCGATCTAAGGTCTCCCTCCAGATCTACTCAGAGGATCAAGAGGAGCGGTCTGAGTGTTCGGATCGTTTATTTTCGACAAGAAACGTGCAAGAACTCGAGGTAAGTCCGCGACCTCTTTTGTTTCGGGATTTCACCCTAGATCTGAGTTTTTGATGATTTAGGTCTTAATAACCAATTACAATAACTTAAGTGAGGATTGTTGCAAATTTTCAGAGGAAACACGACAAAAAATTGTGTCAAAATCGAAATCGAGAATTGTCCAACTTCGGTAAGATACTGATTTTTTTTCTGATTTTCGAACACATTTATTAAGGCGTGTGAATATAAAAAAATGCAGTAAAAATATATCTAGATTGAACTTGAGATCTTGAATTTTCGTGAAGGAATTGAGTTAACTCAAGTTATGGATGGGGAGATAGAAAAATCCAAAAAAAAAAAAAAAAATTGAATATGCAATTTGATCGGAATGTGGATATTTATTGAATTCAGGCAATCGACGATGGACACGTGACGGCTAGAAAGGGGGGGAGACGCGTCGAGCAATCAGTGGGACACGTGTCAAACACGCAGTGGAGAAACGTGCCCAATGCCGTGCGCTGACACATGTCCAATCGCTAACCCAAATACCTAAACTGGAAACTGACCCGTGCGTTGTGAATCAACTTGACAACCCGCGGTCCAACCCAAATCCTACTCCAAATCCCTACATGCCATGTGTTACGTCTTGAAAATTCGAAGGGTAAGTTTGTGTCCGTTGGGGTTCGAAGCACGCCACTAGCTACATTGACTGCATTTGTGCCCTGCGCGTGGGGGGACCTGCCAGCGCGTGGAGGTGCATGGATCACCTATTCTCACCCGTTTTCGCTCGGTTCGCTAGTTTTTCGTCCTGATTCCAATTCTAATCCTATTTTACTATGAAATAGATGCTTGCAGAGAGAATTCATAATTTTTGGACTCCCTTACGTCTATTAATCAAGTTCGGGAAGACACACAATAGACTTGTAAGTAACCACTTGGAATTAGGAAGTAATACTGTTAAGGTGCGCTTGGTTTTGCATGCATGCTAAAGAAAATTACTTCTAGGTATCTGATAGTCCCCTTAGGAAGTTAATTATATATTTGATGGATTTGCTACCCTAGTGGAATTTTATACTCAATTTTTTTATGTTTTGTAGAATATCTTACTACTACTTATATTTGTTCATGTTATGTTGGCGGACGAAGGTATTTGTGTATCTGCGCTTCGGGTGATGATGGATGTTATCCCCCGTTGAGCTTGTGTGACTGCATGCATAGTTAATAATACATAAACTCTTGTTGAATGAATGTGTGAACTTATTATATGAATGATAAACAACAGTGTTGAGTTATGCCTAGGGTGTACACTGGATTTAGTTGGGCTCAGATAGGGGACCCTCCTAATGTTGCGTTCAGTGGTATTGTGAGGGAAAATTAGAGAGAGACCCTTAACCCTAGACAGTTATAGACTTGTAAGTCTTGGATGAGTAAATCTGGAAGCCAGGACCCCTAACTCTACAATCTAACTATCCTTGAGATCTAGAGGACCACTTTAGAACCCTGAGACAAAGGGAAAAGACCCCTTAGCTGATAGTAGCTGGTATGGCCTTCGAGGATTCTCCACTTCCCTTTCTACTCTGGTGCGGTACCGTTGAGCTAAGCGAGACGCCAGTTAGGGTGGTGTTACTCAGTGGTAGATCGACTACTCTGCATCGTGGATCTATCTTATGGTAGGATGTTGATCACGCAGGTGAGTCAAGGTTGCCTACATGGCGGGTTTGTCCTTTGGATGGATGTTGACCACGCGGGTGACCTATTCGAGCTGGATTGTACTAGAGGACAAGTTTTATGAGGGAGCACCTCATCCTCAAACGTTGAATACCAGCTCAAAGGTTAAGCTCTTCTACCTTGAACGGTGTATTGAGAGTACTAAGACTCTAGGATCTAGAGTATAGTTGGTGGTTCTCTCCTAAGACTTGAATGAGAATAAGAGCCTACAACTAGGTTGCTTACTGAATATGTTTATACTCACTCCTTCCTACAGTTTTTTTTTTGCAGGTCCGTAAAGTTACAGTTCGTGGGGTGGGGGTGCTCGAGAGCTTGAAAATCACAGAGGGAATGTCGACTTGGGGAGTTTGTCTAGTTTACTTTTGTATAGTTAATATTTATCATATCATGTATCTTGATCCGTTTTCCCCCATTATATACTTTGTTTTTTTTCTTACTTGAATTTATATACCTTGTTTTCTTCCATTATCATGCATTGCATTGTTTGTTGAGTCGCTCCTGGTAATTTCGATGCGTCGAAATTTTGGGAGGTGACAAATTGATATTAGAGCAAGGTTGTTGGTTATGTAGACATTTTTAAATTGAGAGTCATTTATCCTCTATGACTTGGCCAGTCAACACGCCCTCTTGCGAAGAGGTAAGTTGGGGACGAGGGTGATCAGGTTCCCTTCAATTTTTCCGTTTATTATTATTTAAAAAAAAATATAATTATTTTAAAATTTTCATTTTTCAATATAATTTTTATTAAAGATGGTATAAAAAATTCTAATAAATCAATATATTTCATTAAAATATAGTATATATATATATATATATATATAGATGTTTTATCACTATAATTTCTAAAAATTTAAATTTTAAAATTACAACATTCTTCTTAATTATTAAAAAGAGTATAGTATTATTTTGAATAATTTCGACAACTGAAAAAATTATTTTAACATTATATATACTAAAATTATTTTATCACTATAAGTTCAAAAATATATTTACCAATAATATTATGTTTAAAAAATATTTATTAAAATTTTAAAATAGTATTAACACCCTTTAACAAACGGTGTATATTAAACCCGATAGCTCGAACTGACTCAGCTCGAATTATTGGGTTTGAGTTAAGTTTTTGAAATTGAATATGCTTTGTTTGGGTTTCGTGTTCATTGGACAGAAATTTCGCATTGACTCGAACCAAACAAAATTTTATAAAATATATTAAGATAATATGCATATTCTTAGAGTTTCAAGAGTGGTAATGGAGTGATTATAAAAAACTATCTCAATATTTTATACTATTTAAACGCATTATTTATAATATTAATAAACTAAAAAATTTCGTATATTTTATATTATTTTTATTTATAATAGGAATAAACTAATAAACGGTTGTCTTAATAGATTCATTGATTACTGTTTAATAAACGGTTGTCTTATATGTTACTTAGAGTAATGTGTAAACAATGTATAGGGTTGTGTGATAAAGATGACTTAAAGATGAAAACTAGGGGGACTTCATGCATTTTGTGTGTTCATATACATTTGAATACTTTCCTATTTATGATGATGAGTATGAATGTGATTAAAAATTAAAAGAGAAGATTCGAGAGTAAGAATTAATTAAAAATTGGCCCCTTCGCCCACTATGGCAACTCTTTCGGCTTCAACATTGTCGTTGTCCCTTGCTCTAGATTTCCCCTTCTACTTCTTGGGTTAGACATATTCTCACAAGAGCTAAGGCAACATCGTCGCTAAGCGACTATCCCTCTTCATGGGTTAGACATATTCTTTATAAATGTTATGACAGTATGTTATGATAATTGCTAAATCCATCCGTATTCTTTATAAAGGTTTAGGGATCTACATATTAAACATCATCGTATAATTGCTAAATCCATATAAGGACCCTCTCCAGAAATTTCTCAAAATAAATGTTGAGAGTGGGATTTGAACCAACATCGTTTCGGACCAAAACTTTTATCTAGCGCCTTAGACCACCTCGACCATCTCAACTTTGATGCTTGAAAAAAAATTAATCAATCTATATTCTTTATAAGGTATCAAAATATTAAACATTGTATGAAAAATAATTGTTGAGAGTGGGATTTGAACCCACGCCCTTTCGGACCAGAACCTTAATCTGGCGCCTTAGACCAACTCGGCCATCTCAACTTCGATGCTTGGAAAAAAATTAATCTATTAGTATTCTTTATAAAGGTTTAGGGATCAAAAGATAATATAATTATTAAATCTTATTAGAATCTCACAAGAAATTTTTCAAAATTATTATTAAGAGTGGGATTTGAACCCCTATCCTTTCGAACCAAAACCTTAATCTTGCATCTTAGACAAACTCCAAACTTAATAGTCAAAATCTAGACATTAGTATTCACATATTTCTTACAAAGGTATAGGAATGAAACTAGATTAGGGATGGGCTAAAACATTAAAAGAAATAAAATACCTTAGACCAATTTGGTCATCTCAACTCCAATTGTTGAGATTGCTTGAGGGGACGAGAATCAAATATGGAAAAGACCTCGAAATTTAGATGAAGATTTGTGGAGCTTCTATAAAGGTCAAAGCTGGTGATCTTAGAGCTGTTAAAGAGGACGATGAGAGCTTCCTTTTCATGCCCTAAATTTGAAGAGAGTCTACAAGTGTTATGACCTTATACCGTGAATTCACAATGCATGTTGAATTTTTAAGGTTATAGAAGCATGTTTAGAGCATAAACCAATGATATGAGTAAAATAACGAAAAATGCCCTTACTATACCTTCTATGATGTTTTATGGCTTATACGACTAACCTGAAGTTTTATATGACATCTAGTTATGATGTTATGAACCATATAAATGATATGTATTTTTTGTGATAGGAGTAGAACATCACATGCTTAGGTTATACCCTTAGCTTTTTATGATAGACCCTCTAAAGTCAGAACCATGTACTTACAAACCTATGCATTATTTCTAAGGGTATAGCAAAGCCAAGTAAGTTGATTCGAGAAAAAACACATCCACAACCCTGAGCCAAATACAACGCCCAAACAACTAGGTGTCACTAAATATAAGAGATTCAAACGTGCTATATGCCCTCAGTCATCTTAGACCTCCACCTATTCGATACACCATGATCACATGTATATTCTTTTTGTAGGATGTTAGACTCATACTATGTCACGAGGGATGTAGAAGAATGCTTAATCTATTGACTAAAACCAGAATTTGAATTCTGATTTGAGTCCTTAGCATAGGTTTTTCTAAAATTCATGATATTTATCAGTCATGTGACCTAGCTAGTCTTTTTAGGGGAGTGTTTTTAGGTATAGAACTAGAAAGTATAATGTATGCAAAAGAAAGTACACAACCTAACGGGACCCACCTCCGACCTATGCGATACACCAAGATCACATGTTTTTCTCACTTCAATGGGTGGAATGCCATGTCCATATTCTTTTTGTAGGATGTTAGACTCATATTAGATCACGGGGGATGCATGAGAGAATGTTGAGTCGAAGGGGTGAAACCAAAATTGAAATTCTTATTTGAGTCCCGAACATAAGTTTTTCTCAAAGTCATGAAGCTTCTTTTCTAGGAACATAGGTTTTAGGTATTACAAAAAACTGAGATATTCATGATTATAGAACCATGAATAAAACGACAAATTATTTTTTCCGACCCAAATGTTCTGGTGAATGTAGAAGTCAAAGAACATTATGAATCTTTCATCGATCTGATTGATAATTATTTAATGTATAAGTATTTTTATCAAATGCAACTAAAGTTTAAATATTTTTCTTGAAAAAGTGAGATTAAAGTTGAAATTCATGTAGGTAAATCTATAAAAACACTATTATCATATCATAATAACCTTGTTACTAAGATTAATTGATTGACAGTGATATTGTATTCCAACTCTACTTGTCAATATAATTTTGTGAAAATTATGATGTAAGAGAAGAAAATAAGTCCCATTAGAAATGGTCGCATAAAAATCTGAGATATATGCCATTACCAGACTCTTCTTAGGAGATAGAGACTGCATATGAACTTGATTGCCTTTAAAACTATCTATAAAAGAGAGATTTTGGAAGAGTAGTAAAGTTAGTTTATAACACTTTACTAATTAGGATTACCAAATATCATAATCGCACTCTTGTGGCAGCAGGACAACGATTGTGTGACACTTGTTCTAACCCACTGAACAAGTTAGTCATGTGAAAATTGAACTTTGTGGACAATCTTAACGTATGATCGATCCTCGAGTCACATTTAAGATAAACTATTTCATAAAAAGTGAGAGAAGAAATGAGTTGAAAACAACTGGAAAGAAAGTAATGATATATGCTAAAAGCAAATAAGCAACAACCACAACTTTGATGGCGTATAACCTGGTAGGAAGAATCGACAACTAGTCACATCCTCTATAGTTGACAGCAACATACCTTCGACAAACATGACTGTGACATCCTTACCTACTCAATTGGTTGATGTCTTTGTCAACCAACCCTTTGCGAACTTAGCAATGTAGGATAAGGTTGACTTCAAGTCTCTCTATGCGTTTCTAGTTGATCTCAAATTAAAGAGCCTCTTCTAATCTACCAAGAACTATTGAAAATCACTTCTTGGTTCGTCAACTCTTCACGTCTTATCAGCTAGAATCTCTCCTACTTCCTTCGTAGCAGGAGATCATACTGCCTTCTTGTGCCTAATGTCTTCCTGGTCAGGATAGTAACACTTCAAGTTACTAACATGGACAACAGGGCTAGTATGCATCCATAAGAGAAATTGAATCATGTATGATGTCTTCCCGACCTTCTTATGACTTCGGCTGATTCATAGTATTGTTGCACCACTTGTTAGTTTTTATTGCTTTGAAATCGAAGTTGATATAATCTTAACGTGATTAGAACTCTTTCTATTTTAGAATTGTTGTGGCCTACATTTTCTATCAGATCTTCTATTCATTCGTTTAAATTTTTTCTTAAATAAACACACCCTTCAATTAAAGTGTTGGTTTGGGATCTCTCTAGCATTCAGGTGATCACTGTGATCATATGAGCCTTGGTTGGTCTAATAAATACATGCAGCTATACTACCCCTGTAGTGCCATTTGTGAAACTGAGTGTAGAACTCCGTTTTAGCATGTGAAATGCATGAATGCCATTTTATTCGTTTGGCCTTTGTTTAATTGTTTTTCATTTCGATTTTGATTTTGATACTAACCTTATTTTTATGTTAATTAGGTTTTACCAATGAATTTTTGTAATGGAACCAAAATAAATAAATAAATAAATAAATGATGGTCGTCGGCAGAGCCGAAAACTCCGGCGAACGCCGTAGTTTTCGCTCGCACACGACCCACAAAGGGCAGCCAAGGGCTGGGATGCCACAAATCGCATCCCCGACTTTTAGCCACCCTGAAAGAACCTGCAAAGAAACAAAAATGGTGAGGAAAAAGGAGAGAGAATAGAAAACCGACGGAACTCCGGCGAAACCGAACCATACAAATCGACGTCGAAAACTCCCATTTCACACCACAAAAGTAATCCCAGAACCCTTTACACACATCAGGAGTAGGTTTTAGACGAATCCCGTACGCTGAACACTGTCGGCAAGGAAGACGGAACGGCGGACTTCCGAGCTTCTCTAGATCTGGGAGTGCGAGGCCCTTACCAATGAAATCTGTACGAAAAACGGGGTTAGGGTAAAGGATAAGCTCGGGAACGGGAGAAAAAAAATGGAAAAAGGACATTGGGACGACGTTGTCGAGGAGAGAGAGAGAGATCGCCAGAAAATCGCGCAGGCAGTCGGTCGTATAGGACAAAGTCCGACCCGAGATACGAATCCAGAAACCCGAACCGAACCCCGTCCCTTCGGTCAGCCCAGAACCCAGGTTACCCGCAGCCCAAACACCTGGCCTTCACCCGCGCGCCGGCCCATCACCGCGTCGCCCGTTAACCGCATTCGGCCCGAGACCTGAGAGCGATCCGTTAACCCACGCCTCGACTCGAGACGCCTACACGCGCGTCGCTCTCTGATTGTGCCACGTGCCACGTCTGCAGCGCGGCTCCTCTCGGCTCAGGCGGCTTCATCGGCTCAGCTGCGGCTCCTTGGCTCCGGCGGCTTATTCGGCTTGGGAAACCTTTTTCTAGCCCGTTTGACACCGTTCTGACCCTCCCGGACCTGGTTTCGGCCCTGTTTAAGGTAAAAGGGAACATTTTAAGGTCGTATTTCACAAATTCCAATTGGGAATTTATTATTATTTGTGGAATACTAACGGAAGTGACTCATGAACCAATAGGAACCAACCACCAATGGAAGGGTAGAACGTCCACGAGGAGCTAGGAGCTTACGTTATATTCTAGGGAGTACTTCGGCTAAGGTCTACCAAGTAAGTGGCTCACCCATTGTAGGTTACGCATTAATTGCTGTATGTTGGCATGTGCCCGTGGTTATGCACGTGCCATTAAATTGTATGCTAGCTTAATGTGCTTAAGTACGAAATCATGTGAACGTGAATGTATGTTATTTATGCTGCTTAGTGGATGTGATATGAATGCATGTGACGATGTGTGACCCGTGTACGATTATGACTTTTTGTATGAGTATGAGAATGTGATTGAATGAATTGCATGACATGAAATACGGTAAATTGCATGATACATAACCCCGCTAGGAATATGTATGATATGTAACGAAATGAGAATGAGAATGACATGTAAGCATGAAAACGTGACACGGGGTTATGCTCATTAAATG
>NW_019268662.1:10310-15310 GCF_002738365.1 Cucurbita moschata
CATTTTTACCAATGTAGGAATTGTTTGAGGAGTTTGACAAATTTTGGAACCCACGAAAGACGCAAACTCAAACAAATAGTGTCATGCCTCCCAGGTAAGTGGCACCAGGAACCTTGGATTTAGCTATGCTCGTAGTACGCATGAAAATATGATATGAGTAGCATGTCTTAGAAATTTGAACATGAAATGAGTTGGTTGATGCATGTAAGAGCACACTAAATGTTATAGTGCATGTTTATCTAGGAATGAACCATTGAGTTATGATATTACCGAAATTGAGGGCATGCTTTTAGTATGATATAAAGCATGCCATGTAAAACCGATTATCTATGTTTGAATATAGAATGAGTTGAGATGACACATATTGAATGTGATTATGTATGTTACTAAAGCTCATATGAACTGTCCTATGATTGAAATTTGTGACTAGGTTTCCATGATTAGATCATTATACCATGTCTCTGTCACGTATGTTCTGATATTAATGGTTATATGGGGATGATTAGAAGTTCACCAACTAACTCCTCATCGTCACCCTTACTCTATTGTCAGGGGTCAAAATAACTATAAATCTGGTCATTTTATTGTTGACGGTACCTTGTGGGATCTTATAGGAAGTTTGCCAGTTAATTTTCTATGAGTGAACATGTTACAAGTGACAGGGGTCTAAATTGATGCATTGGAGTTGGTCGAGATTTATTGTTCATGCGTATGAGTTAGCGGTTATACAGAGACGATTAGGGGTTCACCAATTAATCCCTAATCCTAAATTTGGTTCGATTGTCAGGGGTTCGAATAACTATAGAGTTGGCCTATTATTTTAGATGGTATTTTGTGGGGACTTATAGGAAGTTTTCCAGTTAGTTTACTTTAAGTGAACCTATCACGAGTTGTTGGGGTCCACAGTAGTACACTTGAGAGTTGGTCGATTCCTAGAATGCATGAACCTTGAGTACCGAGGTCGCGCCTCGTGGACTTTGAGATATGATGATGATGTGAGACTAGTAGAAATGACTAACCCAGAGACAAAAAGAACTTAAAAATATTCTGAGGGCTGGGGGTCTAGATAGAACCAAGAACGCAGAGAGAGTAGAATGAGAAAACCTAGGGTGTAGCCTAGGAAGTGCCTAGATGAGGGCTACAAATCCCCAAAAGAGAAAAAATACCAAACGTATGAACAAGATCAATAAGACTTAATAACAAAATATAAACTATCAGCAAGTTGCTTACTGAGTGTATTTTATATACTCATGCCTACTACTTTGACTTTCTTTCACATGAGGCGTGATGGAGCGGTCGAGGCAGAGGCGCACACGAGCTTGGGGCTATGGAGTTTTGGGTTGGATCAGTGTCATGTACCCCATTGATATGTTTTCCTTACGAACCCTCTACGTTTTGTTTGTATTACTGGATTTTATGAACTACCTGTGTCATTTTCTTTTGTGTGTGCGTTGTGGATTTTCAGTTTATGAAGTGTTATTGAACGATGTCGTACTTAATCTTAATTTCCTTATATGTATGCAAGTTCAAAGGTTTTAAATTTTACGTATTTCTAATTATTTTCAAATCAGTAAGGTAACGGTTCGTGGCTCGAGTTCCTCGAAAATCAGGTTGTTACAACGTACCTTTTGGTCGTTGTACATGTCATATTTTTTTATGTTATGATATTTGATGTGTAATATGTTATGTGACGATTTATGGTATGATATGAGTTATGCTATAATATGAACTATGGTATGATATGAAGGTTATATGATGCATGATCCGCCATATGTCACATCATGTATACTATGTTAGCATGTTAATATTATGCCTATGGGATATTGAAAAGTTATGTATGTTAACCATAAAAGATATACCATTGAACGTATGCATGTCTAATAGAAACGTTATGTCATGAAAAGGAATGGAGGTATGATTTGCATCGTAAGTATGTACCATGATTTGAAACTATGGGACCTCAAACATACTTTATTTCACATGCATCGAGATACTTCTCTAATCATTAGTACAACGCATACACTATGATATTATGTACACCAAGATATTGTGTGCGCTCCTTTGCTCCTATGTCTTTCAGCATAATGAGTATACACTAGCCCATAGGCAGACCTAGAGGTACATTTACGAGCCCTCTAGTGGGTACATGTGCACGCACATGGGTCATGTATAGAGAAGTACTACCATTCAACTCTACCCGGACTAGAAAGTAGAAACTAAAGCCATGATATTTTATGAAAGGATAGGTCTCACCATGATTGCATGTGATTGCATTTTCCAACCCCAATAGTGGAACTACTTACTACGTATTTCTTTAAATACTCAAGCGAAATGCTACTTTTTTTCAAGTAAATGTAAGACATCTTTATTCCCAATGACGACATCTCTATGGAATCCATAAGAATAAAGTTAGAGTAGTCGCATTTACATTTAATGTTGTAACCCGTAGATTAGATTATGACATTTGCATTACTTTGAAATTATTTTTAATTCGATTTTGTGTTTGTTGACATCATTAATAGTTTAAAATGAATTCTACGAATATTTTAGTTCATGATAACGTTTTAGTTAACTATTTTTCAAGTTTTTCACACATATTAGACATGTTAGGCGTATGATAATAACTTTATTTTAGCTAAAATAAAAATAAGATAGTTAATGTAGGTACATGTAACTCATGCTCAGATCTACCTTATTCAAGATGCTAATAAAGGTGCCTACAACTTTTTCTTGCATAAAGAAAGAAATGGAGGGCAACCGACATTTCTTCTTTACATAACAGATCATGTCGCCATGCATGCAGTCAACTTCTCCCTACCTGATAATTAGATGCAGTAAGCCGTTGTTGTTGCCTTTTGCTTATATTCCCATATAACACCAATTTCAATTTCTCAAATCTTGCTTTCAAAACTCTCTTTCGAAATTTCTCTGCTCAATTTTCTAAAATATTCTTCTTGCATCGGGACCAAAGGCTCGAGTATACGTCGCTTGGCCGTAGGCAACGCAAGAACAAATAGGCTTAACTCACTTGTTGCTAGGAAGTGTGTGCCACACAATCGCAAGTCCGCTGCCATCAAAGTGCGATTGTGACAAGTAGTTGATTATTTGTATCTATATTACATGTGGTAATCTTACGTGACGATTCATGGCCTTGGGTTATCATCTTAGTACTTGGAAGTCTGTGGGCTAACCTAAGGTGTAACATATTGCTTGTAACACATAATAACCTTTACTTGTAGTATTATAACGTTTATGGCCATAAAGCGAGCATAAGTCATGTTAACCTCTAAAACCATTAAAATTCATTAAGATCCCCACACACGATCCAATGGTTTTAAAATTTTTCGTAGTCCTTATAAATCATGAAATAAGACCTCTTATAAAATTTCAATTTGGAGGTCATTTAGGTCGTAAATCGAAGGTATATTAGAAAGAAGCATTATGATTATTTTGTCATGT
The DNA here is from genome assembly GCF_002738365.1 of Cucurbita moschata. Lineage (NCBI taxonomy): Eukaryota > Viridiplantae > Streptophyta > Magnoliopsida > Cucurbitales > Cucurbitaceae > Cucurbita > Cucurbita moschata. The sequence continues at coordinate 13,770 of NW_019268662.1, forward strand.
TACTTGGTTTAGCTCTTTAAAATTATCCAACTGACTATGGAATTTCAATCATGTGTAACCTTAAGATGTCATATCTCATAAGTAATGGGTTTATCAAACATTACTTAATTTCCAAGCAAATCTTGGTTAAGTTATGCTATTGGATTATTTCGAAGCAATTCCTACAAGTATAGAGAAAGACTAATGGAATGTTTGATTTGGGGGTGACGTGGCTAGTTCATCTTCTTCTAAAGAGTGGAGGAGACAATGCACCCATTGCCAACTATGTCCGAAAATGGTCTCTCCTATCCTCATCCAGTAACTTTTGGCACTTGATTTCTTTATAAAAGTGGTAGATTGGATTGCCAGAAGAAGAGTCATGTTTGAAGAGGCTCATATACGGAACGTCTTGTTAGGAATCTGTTTATAGCACGAATTATTGGTTGGGCCAATATAGAGCTTTTAAGGCCTCGATTTCTTCGGCAAACTTCTTCCACTACTTACTATTCCACATTTTTGGGCAGCTCAATAGAAACCTCTTTAGGTCTCGATTCCTTCATAAAAAAATCTTCATCTCAATGTCATAAAGAATAGGAATTGATTACTTTGAAACAATAGCACCTCAACATTAATGCTTAAAATTGATAAATTAATCTATCCATATTTCTTAACAAGGTTTAAGGATCAAAATATTAAACCTCAATTTAAAAGATAATATAATTGGTAAATAATATAAGGATCATCAAGAAATTTTTCAAAATAATTGTTGAGAGTGGGATTCGAACCCACACCCTTTTAGTCCAAAACCTTAAACTAACTTGGACATCTCAACTTTGATGCTTGAAAAAAAATTAACCCATTCGTATTGTTTATAAAGGTATAGGGATAAAAATCATTGCTAAATCCATATAAGGACCAAACCAAAATGGTGCCTTAGACCAACTCGGTCATCTCAACTTTGATGCTCGAAAAAAAGAAATTAATCCATATGTATTCTTTATACAGGTTTAGAGATCGAAATATTAAACCTCGGTTAAAAGATAATATAATTGCTAAATCCAAACAAGGACCCTCAAGAAATTTCTCAAAATGAATGTTGAGAGTGGGATTTGAACCCACGCCCTTTCAGACCAGAACCTTAATCTGGCGCCTTAGACCAACTCGGCCATCTCAACTTTGATGCTTGAAAAAAAAATTAATCCATCTGTATTCTGTATACACGTTTAGAGATCAAAATATTAAATATCGGTTAAAAGATAATATAATTGCTAAATCCAAACAAGGACCGTCAAGAAATTTCTCAAAATGAATGTTGAGAGTGGGATTTGAACCCACGCCCTTTCGGACCAGAACCTTAATCTGGCGCCTTAGACCAACTCGGCCATCTCAACTTTGATGCTTGAAAAAAAAATTAATCCATCTGTATTCTGTATACACGTTTAGAGATCAAAATATTAAATATCGGTTAAAAGATAATATAATTGCTAAATCCAAACAAGGACCGTCAAGAAATTTCTCAAAATGAATGTTGAGAGTGGGATTTGAACCCACACCCATTTGGA